>NC_135717.1:72049038-72349038 GCF_964656455.1 Halichoerus grypus | reverse complement strand
GTCAGGGTGACCCGTGTTGGAATTTCATAGCGTGTGTTAATGCTGAGCAAATTCCTGAAGTTTCTAGGCCTCCGATCAGGTTTCATAACTTTCTAAGACATATTTCAGGGGATCAGGAGGATTAGATGAGACAATTCATGTAAAACTTTTAAAACAGTACCTAACACACCATAAACACTCAGTAAACGTTAGTTTTGATGCTGGTGTTTTTCTGGCGATGAGTCTTCCTGATGTTACTCCGCTGACCTGCGGAGCTGCTGCTCGGGTCAGCCCCCAGGTCTGCCGGCTCCGCCCCCAGGTCTGCCGGCTCCGCCCCCAGGTCTGCCGGCTCCGCCCCCAGGTCTGCCGGCTCCGCCCCCAGGTCTGCCGGCTCCGCCCCCAGGTCTGCCGGCTCCGCCCCCAGGTCTGCCGGCTCCGCCCCCAGGTCTGCCGGCTCCCCGGAACTCATTCTGCCTTCCAGACTCTTCTTGAGCGCGCATCGCGGGCCCCCTGAACGAGCGGCCGGCTCTTCGCTGTTGTCTTGCTAAGTCCCATTTTTCTGCTCTCGGCTTGGGTGTCCTGACACCTGCTTCCTGCAGCCATTACCTTGTCCACCTGCCTGCCTCTGCCAAAACCCAAGTAAAGTGGGTGTAGTGGTGTCTTACTCCTTTTCTGTCGTAGCCCTTCCACGGTTCGTTATGATCACGTGTTTTTCTTTCTCTCTTAATGAGAGCGTGGTGCATATCTGTTTCTCAGGGTTTCCTTCACGTCTTTCTCAGGGAGGCGTGACTAAACTGCCCGTGGCCTCGGATTTCTTTGACGACGTTTGCATCTCCGTGCACCATGCTTTCATTGAGTGTGTTTGTAATCGGAAGGGGCTATTTGCCTGTAATTTGTGCCTCTAATTTGTGTACTTGTCCTAAAACATATTTATAGCAAGCATTTGGATGAAGAATATCTTATTCCATAGATAGTTTATCTTTCCTCACATACTGTTTTACTTTTCAAGATTCTCTTCCAGATTAAGTTGGAGCAAGTTTGAGGGGAGGGCAAAGAATGTTAGATTATATCAGCAGAAATCTAGGCTTTTGGTCCCTGGAGGGACTAATTTTCATGAGAACTTTGTATTTTAATCATAAACAGACCCGATTCACTAATACTTTTATAAACCTTTGGCTGAGACTTTGGCATTAATGTTCTGAACTCTTAGAAAAAGAAACATACTTTTGTTGGTTGGCCAAGAAAAATAGGCCTTAATTCAAATAAAAATAATGTGTTTGTTATTTTAAAGAGATTTTTCCATCGAGCTGTGTTTTAAACTTTTTGCCAATTTAGTTGTCTAATGCTGGACATGGCTTAGGCGGGGATTTGAGGTATTTTCTGTGCCTTAATATAATGACTAAGAAAGCAAGTTATATTAGCAAATACATTATTATTTAATTAATATTGTTGTGGATTATAAAAAGATGAATCCTGTGTCTTGTTTTCTTAAATATACTGGAAATGGTAAAATATACGAGGAATTTTTATTGATGGTGAAGAATCTTCAGGTACATGCGCAGTTTTTCTCCTGCTGTTAGTAAGTGGCTGAGCTATCACTTTGAATCTATTGTGTCCCTGGAAGACTTGCCCTTGGATTCTCTGACATTCTGTTTCTAAGCTCACTGGTATTATTTACAGAAAAATGTCTGTCTTTTGCTCTGCCTGCATGCATGCAGGTCATTTCTCTAGATGAGATTTTATATGCTCTTCCTTGGTGTGATCATTTAGTATCTGTTCCTGTCCCTCTAGCCCGTGCTTACCTACAAATACTATCTGATTCCTTCTCTCCTGGATGTCTTTGAACTATCTTTACACTTTCTCCCAAGCAGAGGGGAAGTGGTCCCTAGTCTAAAGGACAATGTGAGTTGAAACTCCTTATTCTGGAGCTAACTCTGTATCTAGCTGTGCAGTTCATCACAGCCTCTGCGTGCCAGGATGACCTTCATCCCCTGTGAAATTGCATGTCGCTAATTTCCAGATAGTTCCTAAACCTAGAAAATTCTAATTGTCTATGTCTCATTTCTTGTAATTTTTGCCGTGAGTCTCCCACATTTCAAACTTTTGTTCTTCTCCTTCATGTTTTATCCGTTGCCAGGTATGACATACTATACCTTTACTCTTGCATATATACATATCTTTCTACTTTCTTAGCGCCTGTTCTCATCCCAGCCATATTCCTCTTGATTGGACTGATGTCATATGTAGCTCCTTCTACCATCTGTTTCTTCTTTAGTCAATTCTGAATATTCCTATTTGCATTATCTTTCAAACCACCACTTATATTGCATCACCCCCAAGTTTAAAAGCACGAAGAAACTCCCTACTGCACTCTGATTTAAAATTAAACTCATTAGCTTGGTATTCTATGTACTCTGCAATCCAAAATCCAATTTAACTTTTTTAGGCCTCATCTCCTACCATGATCTCATGCATATCCTGTACTCTATTGGACTACTGTTCTTTCCTTTTAAATAAATATCCTATTGCTTTTGCTCACATGTCCCCCCAACTCTTGAATCAGTATTGTGTCATTAATTAATTTAATCTCTAGTCATGTGTGCATTGGATGCTTGCTCTACGACATCGCTGTGCTTGAAAATGGGATGGTTGGGCCAGGAATATTAGTCAAGTAGACCAAAATTGGATCCTAGTTCATACTTCTTAAATAGAAAATTGAATAAGCCTCCTAATCTTCAGTTTCTTGGAGTAGCAGAACCTGGATTGAAATGGTCATTTATTGAAAAGTAATATTCTAAAAGTATCTCTGGGAAAAAGGGAGTGTGTTAAAATTTTGAGGAAATCAGATCTTTCCACAAAATACCAATCAGTTTTTATCACATGACTTAGATATTATTTTCATTTCTTTTGAGTAAAAGATGTTCTGGTGCTCCCTCTGTGGGCAGAACCCTATGAGCAAGTGGTATTGTGTGCCCACAGTCACAAAGCTTAGAATTGATTCCCTCTTTGAGGGATTTATTAGCCTGACCTCTCTGAGCTGCCATTTCCTTATGTGGGCAATTGGGGAAATTCCATCTTTCTTACTAGTACAGTTGTTCGGAAGCTTTAATGACCATGCCATAGTGGTTAGTAGCTTATGCCTTTGACCCAGAAAAAGTTAGATTTCTATTGCCCTTAGCTGTGTGACTTTGGTCGTGTGGATTTGATTCTTTCCTGTTTTAATTTTCTTATTTGTAAAAAAGTAGACAGTAGAACATATCTGGTGGACTTTAGTAAAATAATGTAGCTCAATATGCAGTAATGTTATTTTAATTACATAAAATACTAATCAAAACCTAATATAAAATTTATTGTTATTCTCTGCCACTCACCCTGTCCTAGTGATTGCTATAAATTTTCAATAGTCATGTTCTATCATTAGGAACTCAACTTGCTTCTTATCTTTAAATATAAGGCCTTGTTACATAGGATAATAAGTAAATTACGTACAACAGTCTATTCTACTGTAAAAAGTTTTAGATTATGCTTTTTGTATTTGAAACATTTTTGAAGTATATAATCAGTAATCTTTGTATTTTCCACATGTATTAGGTGGTTATGCTTTTCATATAATTATATATATGGTTAAAATCCTTTGACAATAATAAAAATGTAGCCAAGATATACATCAGCATGTTTTTCTGATTGTAGTAGAACTGTAAACACTTCAAATAAGGTGTTTCTCAGTATCTTGCGAAGAAGTACAAGCATTATGGCTAAGCTTCTCTTCTGTAGGTATTGCAGATTCTTATTTACTTGTAAGTATTGTTATTTACTTGCAGGTATAATGCTTCTCATGTAGGTTGATCTTTTATTTAAATTCAAAGAGGTTGAAGTAAATGTAACTAGAACCTCAATTCATGAATATATCCTGGTTACTTCAATTTATGGATATTTTATCCAGTATTTATGCTATATAAAAGTTTGGTCTCCCAGCTTCTGGGATTTGGCTATATATATTTTCTTCTTCCTCATTCAAACTAATAGTCTTCTTAGGTTCTACACTGTAACTACTTTTGGCTCTAAAATATAAAGGCATTATTTTTTTTTGATGTTTTCTATTTCAAATTTATTTAGAACTTTTACAAATTAAGCTACATTTTTAGCATTTTACTCTGATTCTAAAAACTAAGACTATATCTTCTAAAATAAAATTTCCATATATATCCTTTGATTTCTAAAGAAGTAATTTACTGTGTTCTTTTTCTTAACCACTTTTAGCCTAGGCTACCATTTTGCATTGCTAACAAATTTTCATTGTTTTTTCCATAGTTACTTTTAGTGTGTGTGTGTGTGTGTGTGTGTGTGTGTGTGTGTATAATGTAGAGTAAACTAGTTTTTGTTCTTTCCACATTCCCCACCCACCTTCGTGGTTTGAATCAGAGAGCCTCTGGCTCTGTATCCTTGCTTGGTCCTATTGTCCATTGGCTGGGCTCTGACCTTTCTACCTGTCACATCTATATGACAGCATCCTTTTTCTATCCCAAACAGTGAAGGGCCACACCAGTTTCATCTTTATTTTGAATAATTCATTTGTGCATTTCTGTCTTTCACTTCCAAACTAAACTGTTATAAATAAAAGCAAAATAAAAGTAGAATTTTATGTATTTTTAACAACAAAGCAGTCATAGGTATTTTTGAGAAGACAAGGAGAGTTGGTGACTTTGGGCTCTTTGCATTGTCTCTCATCTTACTATGCCAATTCATAACTACAATGCTGTAAGACACACTGACTTAAAAAATTTCATGATAACTGGGGTCACGGGGAGCTGGGAGAGGTTCTTCTTCAATTAGGCTTCCTCTGTTGAACGTTGGAGCAGCCGTGGAGGTGCGCTAGGGTATGGGTTTATTGCCTAAAGCCATGTTTTTGACAGTTGTCCACCTTGCAGGACCCTGGTCTACCTGTCCTCTCTCATAGCTAGCTCTGGTTGCCACAGTATATTCTGACTCTTTATCCAGCTTTCCCTCGCTTCCACATGCCATTAGGGGGTGTTTGACTGTTTCTTCCTTTCTATGCCATACAGCTACCATCTCTTCCCCCCACTGCCCCTTCCTAGCCTCTGTATGGCATGGATCACTCTCATTCTCTTCCCCTTCATGGTGTGACTAGTCTTTTAACTAGAACTTAATCCCAGCCTCATACATTCTTAATACTGTGAGTCAGGTACATTTGCAAAGAAGAGCATTCATTTGAACAACATGAATATTTACCATTAAATTTTGGTTTCAAAGCCAGTGTGTTCTACATTTGAAAATATAATACTAAATTTTCCCTTTTGTTTTTGTTTAGTTAAATATTGCTGTAGTATTGATTATAGGCTTTGGTGCACGTTGTGGACTAAAATAATCCATCCCTGCTCTCAGATACCTTATAATCTATGAGGTCAAAAGAGGACTAGAATCATCATGACTGTGATGAAGTAACAGAGGAGGGGTGAAAGGTGTTATGTGTACATATCAGGTGGATGTGACGTTTGGGCATGTATTCAGGGACTCTGCTCCAAAACACTGGGACTGCTTTGGATAAATGGTATTCCCTTTGGGTCTTGAAGGAGTATAGCGGGAACCTGGTAGAACAAGGTTACGGAAACATGAAAATCGAGATAATTTTTGTTGGTGAGTAATTGTGTTGAGGGTTTAGTGTTCCTTTGTAGACAGTTGGTTATTAGAATTTAAGTCCAGATTGTGAAAGTATCCAAATATATAATTGGAGAAGACAGTATTGATCATGAAGACAAGGGGTTGAGTCTGTTACATTGATTTAGAATACAGGTTTCTTTAACCATTGAAGCCATTGATTTGGGAAGAGAGAGCCCCATTAGGATGATAAAAAATAATGTCCTAAACCCAGGCTGTTGCAGTAGAGGTAGAAAGAATAAATCTGAAAGATAGGAAGAGGTAGAATCAGTTGGTCTTGGTAATAATCAAGATGTGATTTCCTATGATTAAGACATTAAAAGTGGCTTGTGAGAATTTTTGGAGAATGAAGGGACTTGCACCAGATTTCTGGGAGGTTGAGGAATAAATAGGAGGTGTAAAACATGGAATGCTAAGAGAAACAGGAGGGATGTGTTTTGTTTTGTTTTGTTTTCAAATGATAGGAGGGATTGTTGCCTAGTTGCCTGCTGATGGGAAGACACTGTTGCTTGTTTGATAGGGCTGTTTGCTCGAAATGTAGAGTTAAAGAGAATCTTGATTACCAGATTTCATCATGTTTCCTATTTGATTAGTTCCTTCTGGAGTCTTTCAAAGACCCTTCTGGTTTCTACTGACTTAAATGGTTTTGTGTTACTGGAATATATCTTGTTGTCTATTTCTTCCAACAGATATGCTGTAAATGTATTAAATAACATTGGGCTTGATTCTTTTCCCAAGGGATTCTGACTATTAAAATCCCGGTTCATGCTAAGGAACTTTTTAATGTTTGTTAGAAAATATGATATGACTCATGATTTTATTTTTTACCTTGTGCATGCATTGCTTGATGTAACGGGATGATGGAACTACTTATCAAATTTTTGCTTTTCTCGTCTATTGTTTTTCTACTATTAAGTAACACGTTAATGTGTAAAGCGTTATATCTTACGGTATATAACACTTGAAAATATAGAAATATATGAGCTTCAAAATAAAAGAGAATTTAAAGGTTAATCTTCAGTCTGTGGTGAATGCTTTTTGCTAGACTAATATTGCTTAGGGACTTCCTGTAAATAAGAAGATAAAAATTGGACCAGTTTCATAGTTACTTTTCAGTTTCCCATGTGATTATAAATTTACCAGGTTGTTAGTATTTGAACTATAATAACGATTCTGTGAATTTAAAAAAATCCTTGTGGTTTTTAAGGTGGTCTGGAAAGCCTCAGTAATTGTTACATAATTTAACTTCTTGATACTTCAGTTCTCATAGAAACAATTTTAATAATAAAAACATCAGTTGGCTTTCTTTTTTTAAAACCCCGAGAGAGAGAAAGAGAGAGAGAGTGTGTGTGTGTGTGTGTGTGTATTATATTGGGATAATTTTTGGTTAATAATAATTACAAGATCTACAGTAGCTTGAATTTTACTCTGTTAAATTTTTTTAAAGTAGGAGCTTGTTTATTTATTTTTATTGAGATATAATTGACATATAACACTGTGTAAATTTAAGAAGTACAAAGTATTAATATGATACATTTATATTTTGCAGTATGATCACCACCATAGTGTTAATTAATAACTCTTCCATGTCACATAATTAATTATTTCTTTTTTTGTGGTGGGAACAATTAAGTCTAATTTCTTAGCAACTTGGAAGTTTGGGATACAGTGGTGTTGACTTTGATAACTGTGTTGTGCATTAGATCCCCAGTGCTAAGCTCTTTATATGCATTAGCCTTATGTGGAACCTGTGAGGTAGAGTTTCACATTATTATCCCCATTTTCTGGATGAGACACATGAGTGTTAAAAGTCCTATAACTTGCTAAAGATCACAAAACAAGTACAACAGTTTGCATCCAACTGTAGGTTTCTCTGGCTCTGAAACCCATGCCGTTGTCTAGTTTACTATAACTGCATAGGCAGCGATCAGTTCTCCATGAACTGAGATTCCCAGGGTTGGGAGGGGGGTTATGTCCCTGCATGTGTTTTGGGAGGTCTGTGAGGTCTGTTCCTTGAATGCATATGCTCTCTTAGGGTCTTTGCTCTGGTCCTCTGACTAGAATGCTCTTTCCCCTGACACTCCCTCCTTAACTCTCCCTGGTCCTGTGGATCTTTGCTGGATTCCCCTCCTCTCACTGAGCTCTTTCCTCACGTCTGTGTACAGCTTTAACTTTAACTGCTGCATCCACTTTTCCCACCTTCTCTGTTCCCAGCTCCCCTTACCTTAGTCTGTCTTTAATAACACTTTCTCACATGCACATAAGTTATTTATTACATTTTTTTGGTATTTTTTTTGTCCTGCCTATTAAAATATATGTTCCAGGAGAAAATAAATATTGTCTGTTTTATTCACTCATGTCTCAAATGCCTAGGACAGTGCCTGGCACATCATAGGCATTCAGTCATTGAATTGATAAGTAAGTGGTTAGATGGATGAGAACTCCCTGAATTCATAAGGCAAATATCTTATTTGATGAGGCTATTCCTAGGAAAAGGATTCATTGCTTTTATCAAGTTCTCAGTTTATCAGACTGTGCCCAGTGTCTACCCTAATGGGTAGTGATTCATATGCTCATAAATTGAGTTAAAAAAAAAACCCACGGAAATGAAAACAGTAATCTGAAAAGATAATCTGTACTCCCATATTCATTGCAGCATTATTTACAATAGCCAAGATGTGGAAGCAACCTAAGTGTCTATCACTGGATGAATGGATAAACAAGATGTGGGGTGTGTGTTTGTGCACAATGGAATATTATTCAGCCATAAAAAATAAGGACATTTTTCTATTTGTGGCAACATGGATGGAACTTGAGGGCATTATGCTAAGGGAAACAAGTCCAGCCCAGGAAGACAAATACCATATGATCACACTTACATGTGGAATCTAAAAGAAAAACAAAAACCAAACTGTAGATACAAAGAACAGAGCGATGGTTGCCAGAGGCAGGGGCTTGGGGTTTGGGCAAAATTATTGAAGGTGGTCAAAAGGTACATATTTCCAGTTATAAAATAAATAAACCTGGGGAAGCAATGGTACTGCATGGTGAGTATAGTTAATAATACTATATAGTATATTTGAAAGTTGCTAAAAGTAGATCTTAAAAGTTCTCATAAGAAAAAAATATCTAACTATGTGTTATGATTGAGGTTAACTAGATTTATTGTGGTGATCATTGCACATTATATATAAATACTGCTCTATGTCTGCTATATCTCATCTGAAAAAAAAGATGGATACCAGGTTTTCAGCTGTATATGATTCATAGAAATCAATAATATAGAGAACTAGTATGTACTAGTTCAGTTTAAACTTTACCTTGGGATCACTTTGAAAAGATAAATTGTGTTTTGTATTTTAAAATTAAAGATTGAAGAGTAACAAAATTTGTGTCCAATGATAACATTGTTCTAACACTGTATATAATTTTGAGCGTCACCATTTGAGTTGGCAGGCCCAATGGTGGGAGTTAATACTACATTAAATGCTATAAGTACACATTTTAAATGACCAGTTATAATCTAATATCTTCTTTCTGTTAATGTGCACATGTGATGTGTCTCAATTCAATTCCATAAGAATTATTGTACATGTACAATATGTTATGAACTGTGTTAGGCACTGACCGTCTCCTGGACACAGAGAAGAGTCATGTTCTCAGTCATGTACATGGCCATGATGCTGTGTAACAGATAACAGGAGCATGTATGCAGATGCATCATATAGCTCAGGCCCACTGAGTTCTGGGCTCATGATCACGAGCCATCAGGTCATCTGTTTCATTCTTTTGACAATCACACACTCTTGTTTTGCCCATCTGTCTTGCACATGTGACCTGGTTAAAACTTCGAGTGCTGTTGGTCAAAATGGGTAGGAATAAAAATTCCTCTTCACTTTAGTGTAGTGGCTTAATTAAGCCTTTTTATTAAAATTTTTTTCATTTTCAAGGAAAATGATAAAGTTGTCTTCTTATAAATAGATGCTCACCTTCACTAGGAATCATGGGAATGCAAATTAAGATATTGGTTTTTTTGGCTATAGTTTAGCAAATATTAAAAATACTTGTCATATTTGGGCACCTGAATGGCACAGTCGGTTAAGCATCTGACTCTTGGTTTTCGCTCAGGTCGTGATCTCAGGGTTGTGAGATGGAGCCCATTGTCTGGCTTCATGTTCAGCGCAGTGTCTGCTTAAGTTTCTCCTTCTTCCTCTGCTCCTATCCACCATGTGTGCTCTCTCTCTCTCAAATAAATAAATAAATCTTTAAAAAAATACTTTTCATATCAAGTATTTGCAATGATGTGGCCCAGGAGCTGCGCTCATGTACTACAGATTGAAATGTAATTGATGAAGCCTTTCTGAAAGTGAATTTGGCAATATCTACCTTTGATTTCAAAATTTTACATATGGGAATATTACCCACAGAAATGTTTGCACATGGATAAGTATGTCATTATTACAGTAGTATAATACTGGAAACAAGTTATTGTTGCTCATTAATGGAAGAGTGGCCATATTAATTATTTTATATTTGTACTATAGAATACAGCCATTGAAACAATTGAGGTAAAAATAGCTGTGTAGATATTGGAAGATTTCTAAGACATGCTGTTAAATGAAAAGAATAAGTTTCACAGAGTATATATAATATGTTTAATTTCATATAAAGATTATACCTGAGTATATGGACCTATTATGTATATAAAAAGGAAATTAAAGGGATTTTTTTTTTTTTCCAAATCGCAACCATGATTAATTCTAAAGGAGCAACTTGGAATAGAATTATAGGGGTTAGGGTTAGGGGAAATTGGAGGGGGAGACGAACCATGAGGGAGACTCTGAGAAACAAACTGAGGGTTCTAGAGGGGAGGGAGGTGCAGAGATGGGTTAGCCTGGTGATGGGTATTAAAGAGGGCACGTACTGAATGGAGCACTGGGTGTTATATGGAAACAATGAATCATGGAACACTACATCAAAAACTAATGATGTATGGTGATTAACATAACATAATAAAATAGAAAAAAATGCAAAAAAAAAGAATTATATGGGTGAAATGGGATTTCCATATTTTATTCTGTATACTTTAGCACTAGTTTTATCTTTTATTAGATGACTTAATGATGAGGACACACTCTTTATAACATTAAAAAAAAAATTGCTTAAGAAATACATACACTCCAAAGCTGAGGTGGGTTGATTTCCTTTGCTTTAAATAATGTTTCTTTGCATTACTTCTCTCCCATTTTTTCCTCAACATCTAACATCTTCTTTAAAATTTACTTGATTAACTTAAAATTAATGTTTTAATATTTAAAATTAATCCATTTATTTTTTATATTTATTTTTATAAATGCATAGTGTCTTTTATTAAAAAGTTTAATGCACTCTCGGGACAAGCTTGGAATCACTTGCTTTCAGAAAATGGAACATGACCAGATAAACACCTTTGTGTCGAGTGCCATGATTTGAAGGTAGTAACTCAATAAAGACTAGCAAATTAGAGATTTCTAAAGCAGATTAAAGTAGTTTTTTGAGGAACAGTAATGATAGATATTAAATGAACCTTTAATTTATTTGTTCCCATTTATAAGGCAAAAGATTAAGTCTGGTAGAGTAACAGTTGTTTCTCATTCCCATTAGGAATATGGATAATGTCGAAAATGAAGCACATATAATAAGCACCGTCCATGGTACTCTACTGTCTTGAAGAGTTTCATGATAAACCTCTAAAAATTTACTTATTAAATCTCAAAGTTCATTATCTAGTCATCTAGCACATAGAATATTTTTTTCAGAATCAGTACATCCAAATATTTGAAAATGTACAATTATGAAATAGATTTATTTTTATAGACTTAAGAAAAATTTTAATAAGTATGCTTTTGGTAAACAAAAGTTATATATTCTTTAAAATTTGTTTTCAGGGGCGCCTGGGTGGCTCAGTCCGTTAAGTGTCTGCCTTCGGCTCAGGTCATGATCTCAGAGTCCTGGGATCGAGCCCCACATTGGGCTCCCTGCTCAGCGGGGAGTCTGCTTTTCCCTCTGGCCCTCATCCCACTGGTGCTCGCTCTCTTGCTCTCTGTCTCTCTCAAATAAACAAAATCTTAAAAAAAAATAAAAAATAAAATTTGTTTTTAGACTTGCCTTGCTACTTTTCACATACTCTGAAATCCAACTCTTATCCTTTCCAGGTTGGTCACTGGTCATTTCTCCATGTGGAAACTTTTATACAATCACATCATAATCAGTTAAACCAAGGATATTTTATTTGTACTATACTGAAAAGTACCTGTGGAATCTCCAGTCCTAAATTTCTAGTTTTTTGCAGTTTAAACTGAATTTCTCTCCTTTTTATTTTTCTTTTGTGCTAAACAAAATAAATGCACTTGGTAATTGAAAGCCATTAAGACATATGCTCTTATCTGTTCCTTACAAAAATTTCTCCAAATTAAAAATAAATCGACAACTGGATTCTGTTTTCTATTTTTGAAAATAATTCATTATCTTCAAGTCACCTTTAAGAATATCTATGACAACTTAATCTCAATAGTTCAAAAATGAAACCTATATGAGAGAGAAAACAAATATTAGTAATTAGTGAATTTAGATGCAAGGTACATTGTGTTGAATATATTTATTCAGTTTTCTGTAGGTTTGAAATTTTCCAAAGAAACATTTTTTAGGAAAAGAAAATTATATATAACCCACGTTCTTAATGTTTTCTTTAAAACGGCAAAGTGAATTTACTCTTAGCTGAATATGGTCATTTCAGCTCATGAGGTAAAAAATAGTTCACAGGGCGCCTGGGTGGCTCAGTCGTTAAGCGTCTGCCTTCGGCTCAGGTCATGATCCCGGGGTCCTGGGATCGAGCCCCACATCGGGCTCCCTGCTCCGCGGGAAGCCTGCTTCTCCCTCTCCCACTCCCCCTGCTTGTGTTCCCTCTCTCGCTGTGTCTCTCTCTGTCAAATAAATGAATAAAATCTTTAAAAAAAAAAAATATATATAGTTCACAGTCCCCAATTATGATCGCTCTCTAAGAAATAGAAGGTCACAGGACTCAGGGCAATTTCATCTGCAGCAGCTTCTCTGTGTTTATAGTCTCCCACATTCTGTCTCCGACACATGGATGTTGATGTTAATACCTACCTGGTTCTGGCCGTGTTTTCAAATTCATGTTGCTCTAGGTTGTTACTGTTAGTAATCCAGTGCCTTCTAGGAGAACCAGGCTTCAGGTTTAGAACACTGGAATCTGGAATGGAGTTAGATGTTGAGAGCACCAAGATGCCTGAGGAAACCCTGACTGTGGAATTTAATGAATTACTCAGTTTGCTCTCTGGAAGAACTTATCTGTACAGGCTGCTTTCTTCTGACCTGGCCTCATTTTGCCCAGGAAGCTCTTACTATTCATTATTCGTGATGTTCTCTGCAGCTTCTTTCCCAGCCCTCCTTATGAATGTATAAAGAGACATGGGCATGGGACTGATCTCCTGTGCCTCGTTTAGCGGTGCATCTCCTCCATGTCTGTCTGCTCAGAGTGTAGCTCGTTGTGAAGTGGTGAGAGCTGGGCGATTGTGGGTGCTCTGCTTCTTCACTGCTGGTGAGAGGTTCACCAGGCAAGCTCCATTTTGCATTTACACCTTGTGGTGGTGCTGGTCATGTGTGTGTTTGTATTCTTTATGGGTCACCTGCCCCACTCTCAAAATGCTCTCCCTCGACTATGATAGATTTATATGTGCACACTTGATTTAGTGGATTGGTAGCTGTGTGACAAAGGATGGGTCACTTAACCAGTCTGAGCATTCAACTCTCTAGTTGTAGAACAGGAACAGCAACTATATGTAGTCCTTGGCACATTCATGAAACTGTTTAATGTTATTACCACTCTCGATAAATGTTTTCTCTCTTTCTACCCATCTCCATCCTGTGAGGTAATTGCTCCCTATAAAGTATTTTTCAGTGTTTAACTAAAATATCCCTAAGATAAAATAAAATGCTTTGTTCTGAGTATATGCACCTAACAGGTGTAATTATTAAATGCTAAAAATAAATGTTACGCTTGAGGCCCTTGTATTTAGGTAGGTGCCTTGCTGAAGGGAATAGTTGGGGTGAAATGCACCCCAGCTTCATGAACCTTCCAAGGGGACCCCTTTCTTTATTCTCATAGGGGTGACCAGAGGCGCTACAGTGTCTAATCCCCTTCTCACTGGCCTTTTATGCAAGTCATGTTTGATTGTCGATAAGAATGGTCCTTTTGCTATTAGAGTGGTTTGTTGTTGTTATGAATGCATTCGTTGATAGTAATTCATTTGTTGGTTGGTTCAAATAAGATTTAAACATCTGATATATGAATATCCCTGTTAGGATGTAAAACGAAAGGAAGCAATAATCTGGCCAAGTATGATTAAGTGTCAAAAAGAGTGTTGATACTTTATATTATTGATTTTCTTTATTAATCTTCTAAGAACTCACCTTTCTTTCTAGTAGTACGCACAAGTACTCTAGTAAGAGCCCACAGCTGATGGTGCCAATGTCTTCCCGGCTCTGTTCGATGTCACTATGTCAGTAGCTTGCGGTCTTCCGGTGGGGTGGGGTATTTGTATCATAGGTGTTGGCAGATGCTACAAATTAGGTCTTTTTTTTTTTCCTTTGAGAGCCAGTTGTTAGGCGTGGATCAGTGCACTCCTGTTCCTGTCACATCTTCACACCAACCGCTGGAAGCTTTTGGCTACCCCTCCAAGTCACTGCTTTGGCAGTCCTTCATTGCATTGATTTTTGTCTTTAACCTGAGTGGTCAAACTTCTGATTATCCCAAGTGGATTTCCTCATGTCTGTCTACTGCTTTTACCAGCCTACCCACCTCTCTGTCCATGAGCCCCTGGAGGATTTGCCGGAGGGGTGCTGGGTCAGGTTACAATTTACCAGTGCTTTCTTAGTGGCATTGCTTTGATAGAAACCTCAGGATTTTGTCCAAGGTTGTGATTTAAAACTGACCCTTTTAAGCTTTCTAGTCCTATTAGAGAAGCAAGGCAGGGCTGGGTGTTCTTTGGGGGTGTATTTTTACTGGTGTCATAGAATTTTAAGTGCATTGGGAAGACATCTGCAGCGTAGCAGGCCTCTCCTTAGGCTTGTGGAGTACAATGTATGTGCTCCTACTTTGAAAATACGATTTGGGTCTTGGTGGTATTTCTTTAAACTGTCAGAAGAAAGGAGACGTAAGTGCACGTCTCTTTGACCTAGTCAAATACGTTTGACTCAGCTGCTGTGTTTGGCAACATTATTACTGGTGTCACAAATTTTCTCATGGTTTAATGATTCTTTTAAGAAGATGGAATTGTATTAATACCTGACTTCCTACCCTAAAGAATATTTATAGGTGCCCCCCCTCCCCACAAGTTCCCTGCAATTCGATTTTTACAAAGAATTCTCATATGTAAAGATGATTTTCACAGTGATTGAGAACAGAGACAAAGAGGTGTGGCCAGATGAGGAGTGGGTTTCACATTTTATGTCCAAGAGATGGCCGGAGCCTGAGAAGTGCAACCTGCTGATACAGATCCCTGAATTGGGCAACTGGGGATTACAGAGAGAAGGAAGAATCAGGATGAAAGAGCAATGAGACTTATTTTAGAAATTGCCTAATGACAGATTCAGGGTTTTGAATAGGAAATAGTACTTGGTATTCAAAAGATTTCTTAAATAAGGGGGAAAAAAAGGTAGCTCTGGCCCTTGAAAAGCTAATCTGAATAACAAAGGCTGAGCTGACTTTACAGGAAAAGTGTGAAAGGCTTCTGAATGTACTTCCCTCTTCTTTGTCTTTATCTGAAGATGTGCGCATTGTTCATGCGCATAAACATGTCTACCCTCTAGAGTCCTGGTATTAAATGGATAGGTGTTGTTGTGGTTTTTAAAAATATACTTACTGTTGAATGTTTTAAAATTTATTTTAATCTGTTACTAGTTACAAAGTCTGTTTCCTACTGATGGAAACTGATAACTTTGAGAGGGAAAATTCCTATTGCAAGTAGCCCAAATCAACCTGGTCTATTATTTGGAGAACAAGTAAGTGGACAACTTGATCTTCTTTTACTGGAATATTTCAAGAGTAAAACAGTTTCTGTCCCTGAGTATGACCTAAATAAATATTTCAAACGTTTTATTTTTGTAACTAAAAGTAACTAGTGTCTGTTGTGTTTTATATTTTTTATTTGTCCTATATATCATTTATTCAATCGTTTTATACTAAAAATTATAATGAGGCTCTTTTTTCTGAAGGCATCTCTTTCTGGTAAATATTGATAAGACAGTCTTTCATATAAAATGAGCTGAAGTTTTTTAGTCCATTTGCAAATCATGAATTCCAGATTTAATTATATCCCAAGGGAACAACCTGAGGAAACCAAAAGTACTGACATAATTGGATCAAATTGTGTAATCAAAAGCAAATGATATGGTTATTAAATCTAATGAAATGATCTCCCAGCATTTAATTCATTTCTCTGATTCAAGAAATTTTAGTAATAAGTGAACGTGTTGAAATGGACATTCTAGGCAGTCACTGCTCCTAAACAGATCTTTCCTCTAGACTGTTTTTGGTTGGAAATATTTCTAAAGGTTACACCTTAAAGCAGAGAGTTGATATCTTTTGGGATGTGGGTGAAAGGAAAGGTGACAGGAAGTGAAAGTATGGGTCCTTATTAAAAGGCAGAAGGAAAGCAGTGAAAGGAGAAAATTGCTTTTATAAAGTACTGTTCCTTTGTATCACCACCTTCATTTCACACAAAATGAACACAAACCATAAATTGGTAATCTAGATGATATCTTAAAGGGGTAATACTACTAGTCTATAAAGATTTTGTTAAAATTCTTAGAAAAGATAAGCTCCTGATAAATGATTGAAATGAATAAAAAATCTACAGAGAGGGTATGTGACCATTTCACAAACATGGTGATATATTCAGTCTCACTAGTAACATTGAATTCAAACTAGAATGACAACAAGGCTTCTTGTTGATCAGATTAACTAAGGAGCGTGCGTGTGTGCGTGCGTGTGTGTGTGTTTGTGTGTGTGTGTGTGTGTGTGTGTGTGTGTCTGTCTCAGGGTAGCCAGTCAAGAACTGAGAAGGGTCTAAAATTTTATCCTGTTACAAGCTAACTAGTTAGCCTGCTACAATTGCATGGATGGTGATGGAGGACGAGACTCCTGGGTCAGAGATGAAAGATTTTATTACTGTCAGCACAGCTAGGAGCACGAGCATCAGCATATTTGGTTCGGTTCCTCTTATCCCCAAACTCATGGAAGTGTCACCAATGGCCCAGAAATAAGGCCTGCATGCTCTGTGGGTTATGTTATAGAAGTTTTGCTACCTCCCTTGGGAGGGAAGTAGTACCTATGTTCTCAAGACTTGCAAATATGCCAGATTCTGATGGAGAATTGTCTTCCAGTATAGACCATAAAAGTTGTGAAATGGACAGTTTAATATGAGTCTGGTAGAACTATCAATTGATTTGGTCCATTCAGAAAATAAATGAGCACTGAGCTCTTTAAAATCATGTCATTTGAAGCATTCTATTTTAGACTCCTTTCAAAGAACATAATCCTAAATATTGAAATGTTTTTATTTAGAAATCTGTGATGACTGGAGTTGAAAAGTAGCCTATGATAAGTGAAGTGATGGAATATTAAATCATTTAAAAATGTTTTCTGTATAATTTGAAATAAAATACATCAATTAAAACATTTCTATTTTATTGCTATTCCTGTGTAAGCCAAGAAAAATATGATTTCAAAACACTAGAAAGAAGTACCAAATGTAAGGTGGAAAAGCTAGGACTCATCTTGATCAGTACATTGTTTTCTTGGGGAGCATGACATACTTTAATCATGTCATCACTTACAATCATGACATGCTATAATCATTATTATCATAATTATAACCAAACTTTTGTTTTATATAAGATAGAAGACAGATTTATTTTAAAACCAAATGATACTTTATAATAAAGATTGAGTTTTACTTATGTACAAGGGGGTCTTAGTACTTAATCATTGTGAGGCAGTGTTCCACGTATTTGACATTAATTAATTACTATGATTGTCAGAAGCTCAGTAGACAGTACTCTTCCCAGTCTATAAATGAGTAAGCTGAGGCACAGAGAAGTTACATGATTTGTCAGAATCATGCAGAATCCTTGTTTTTAACAACGAGGCTAAAGTGCTATACCAAATATAACACATGTCTAATACTTTAGTTGTATTTCTTTAATATCTTAATTTTTGTTTGACATTTTTATCACATTCTGGGTATTAGAGACAATGCAGTAATGCATAGCTAATTAGTTTTATTAATGTTAATCTCCAATGCTATTATAAACTGTTGAACTATGATCTAAAATTGGCATTCAAACTAATCGTCATTGCTATGTACCCTGTGTCAAACATATAATCGGTTTCATTTTGTTTAAGAGAATACATTCTCTCAATCCCCAGGAAATCTACCAACTAGTTTTTGCTTCATTGAATTCAACTAGAAAATTGAGTGAAAGCATTTTTTTTTTTAAACTACTTACTTTATCCAAGCTACTTACTGGTTTCAAGTAAGTTAATGACTACATTTCATTTGTGAAATTATAATATTGCATTGGGAAGTAATAAACCAGTACACATTCTAATATATGTTTACATGCATGGATTTTGCTATAGGACCCATGTGTTACTCTTTACTTGCTTATTAACAATTTAAAATAATGTAGAACTCTGGGGACTGCTATATGTTTTCTTAATAAGCCCTTCAAAATTATTAATGGTGAAATATGTATTTATCATTTAGGAAAACAGGATAAAAAATATATATCTTGGTCCTTAATGAAAGTCCTCTTAGGTATTTGTGGACCACAGGGCTCAATGATGAACTTGCCTTGGTGTGACTCTTTTTCACTCATCTCCATTCTTTCTTTGGTTCTGTTTAATTGAAATTTCTTCTGGTTATCTAATTTATATGGCATCTTAAGAAGTCTTTTTCTCATCTTAATCTTTCTCCCATTCCGAATACTACACCCAGAAAGTGATTTTTAAAAAATCTCTGCTTGATTTCTAAGACTGATTAAATATGATACATATCAATACCAATGAATAATCCCATCTTTGTACTTCCTTATAATGTTCTGTTTTATTTTTAAGCCCTTGATTCTATGCAAAGTCACTTTTCAGAGAAATTATAATGTAGTGATATTATGTAATAAAAAATCCTTTATAAAAGTATTGTAAGGTTTAAAAAAATCAATAAAAATAGCCTTTATTGTAAGAAGATTTTGTGCTCATGGTAAAAATACTTAATTCTATAAAGACACAATAAAACTCACTTGTAATCTTGCCACCCAAATATAACCACTGGTAAAATTTCCTGATGTTCATTCTTCCTGTGTTTATCTTAAAATGACACCCCCTCCCCCAATTTTGATAGTAATTCTCACTCCGTATGAAAGTTCATTTATGATATGTTCAGAATTTAATGTTCTGTGGGTTTTTTTTTTAACAACATAAATTTTATTACATTTTCTCTTCTCATAGATCCTGACCCTGACACTAACTAGTTGGCTAGGATCACATGCATTACTTACTAGCTTTGGTCACTCTTCCTTGAGTAAAATGGAGTGAAAAAACATGGCAAATCTCGAACCATAGGCCTTTTGATGCCATTTTCAAAATCCCAGCTCAGCCACTGCAGGGAAAGGTGAAATCTTTTCTAGGCCTAATTTCTCATAATGAGAACTCCTACTTTGTTGTGAGGATTAAATGAAAGAGTGTATATGCAGTTTGTGTTGTGTTGTAGATGTTTAGTAAAATTGGTTCTTTCTCTTTTCTCTAAAAATTTTATTTTTATAGGTAAGGTGCTGTGCACGTAGTGGTATCTGTGAGTGCATCACAGCTTCCGGGACAGATCAAGTTACTTCCTTTATTCCGATTAGGAATGTAGGGTGTGGTGACATGAATAAGGATGTAGCCGAGGCGGGTGGGTCTCTGCCCAGCTCCGTCATTCATTGCACCGCTGCACATGCTGGGCATGCCCAGTGCATTTCTAGACATAATCTCACATACAGGGTGTAGTAAAGCTTATTAACAAATACTTTGCATGTCAGCAACACAGCTCTGTTATCCAAACTGCATTGTGCATAGATTACTGGGAACTTGTCATGTGGTTATGTTGCTAACTTATGTTTGGGAAAAAGTTTCACATGTAATTCATTAGAAATCCCATATATTTTGGGGCACCTGGGTGGCTCAGTTGTTTAAGTGGCTGACTCTTGATTTTGGCTCAGGTCATGATCTCAGGGTCCTGGGATCAAGTGCCATCTGGGGCTCTGCACTCAGGGCCAAATTGGCTTGAGATTCTCTCTCTCTCTCTCTTGCCCTCTCTCTCGCCTGCTACCCCTGCCCCCGCTTGCATGCTTATGGACTCTCTCTCTCTCAAATAAAATACATCTTGGGACGCCTGGGTGGCTCAGTTGGTTAAGCGACTGCCTTCGACTCAGGTCGTGATCCCGGGGTCCTGGGATCGAGCCCTGCATCGGGCTCCCTGCTCAGCGGGAAGCCTGCTTTTCCCTCTCCCACTCCCCCCTGCTTGTGTTCCCTTTCGCTGTGTCTCTCTCTGTCAAATAAATAAAATCTTTAAAACAAAAAATAAAATACATCTTTAAAATAAAATCCCATTGTTTTGTTTATTAGAATATGCTTAAGGGTTGTGTTGAGGATTAAACTGAGGTTGTATCGAAGACTAAAGAAGTAGATTCTCTACTGAATGGCACATCGTAGGTCTTCAATATATATTAGCAATTATCGTTTTTATTTTTTGTTATATATTATAAAATCTGTAAGTTTCTTGCCTCTTTAAGTGGTTTGTACTGATCACTAGCAAGAAATATTTGTTTCAGTTTTTTATTGATTTAAATGAAAGTTTATTTTAAAATTATTTTAGTTCCTTCAAATATTAATTTTGAAATCATTTTTAAGCCAAGGAGAATATGTTTTTTGAACGAAGAAAAATATATATTTTAAACATATGGTATTTTAATATACCACTGAGTGAGATAAGTCTTTTTTATTTACCTGGGTATTACTTACTTCACCCCCAGAATAAAACATTTTAAAATGTCACCTCAGTAAGGTTTAGAATGTTATTAGAAAGGCAAGATGGTCAGATGACAAAATCCATACATTTCAACAATCCATAAATTAGTTTTTTTAAGGAGTGTTCAAAAGAAAACAATTGGGTGTTATTCTGGTACACAAGCCCCCTATGAAACCAGATTGATAAGGTTGATTAAAATCATATCATCTAATGGGTGGCTGCCTGGCCATTCCTGTGTGGTGGGGGGACTAGAAATAGTACAGAGGCACTTCATGCATAGCAGGTGCCTTCAGTATTGCTGACGTGGTGATAGATACTTTGAGTGGTCATCTGTTTGGCATAAGTATGGATAGGAGTGAGGCAGATGATGCCAGGTGGGATGCTGGGGTTAGTTATTGAATTCAGTGATTCTTAGTAAGGATTAATATGTAAAGCTTCTTTTGTGTATCATGGGGGCACAGGAAAAAATGGAAGAATTCAGTGAAGGAAGAGATTCCAGTATATGATTGGATATTGGACCAGATGTCTTCCAGTACGATTACTCCATGCCCTGAAATTCTAATAATCTATGAGAAGCAGACTTATATTTTGGAACTTAATTTTGAGATTCCACTCTGCATGTAACAGGTGCAAAGATACATACTTTTTGTTGTTCTCTGTAGTGAGATAGCTTTCATAAATCAGCACCATCTGTTCTTCTTTTAAAGACTCTTCTCTTGCCTTGGGTTGTGTGGAGTCATGTTGTGTATTTTCCAAGACAGGAAATGTTTCATTTCTGTGGTAAATGAAAATTTCATGGGCTGTGTTAAATACTGTGTTTGCCATTCCATTTGATCAGTCTTAGCTTGAGATGAGAATGTTTGGAATCCTGTTGAGGGGATGAAGCTCACATTTAATACTCGACATCACAAGTACTGAATCGTTCCTAATATAAGCCACAATTATTTGGTGTTGATCTCTGGGTTCTGTGGTGTACAGTTTATGTTATAATGAACTGCACTGTATTTAAAAGTATAATGGTAATTAATTCCCCAATACAGTACAAGAAAATATTTTTAAGAGGTCTTATTATCTAGTATTGTCTGTCCTTAAAGGATTTGAATCAGTTTTTTTTTCATAAATGTTTTTACTCAAGTAGAATATAAGGACCATGAAGTAAAATTATATTACACATTTCCTGATTTTATTTGTTTAGAAGGTTGCTATAGATTTACCATTCTCAGTTGAGAAGTCCCCCTCCCCTAGATATTTTCAGTCGTTTTCCACATGTGATGGGAAATTACTTTTCCCTGGTGATTTGACCAATTAATCAAGTCGTGGCAACATTAACACAAAAGCCTTCTGGAATTCTATTTGAAGTAGGGGATGTGGAAAGAGATTCCCCATGGAATTATTTTTCTCCAAATGTGACCCCCAAAAGTGATTTAATTCATGCTGTGAATATCCAAGTAAATATTTTTTGGGGGGAGATGCTGTAGCTCATTAGTAGTTAATGTGTCTCTCATTAAGTTTGGAAAGTCTTGGAGGCATTCTAAAAAGTGTGAAAAAGACTGTTTACTTAAGCATTTTTGTAGCAATATAATTGAACCCATTAAATTATTTATTGTTAAGAATAATAAAAACACTTAAAAACTATTGTAAATTTGTTTAAAAAGATAGCATCAGAACTTTCATTTCCTTTTGTGTTTCCTAAACATAAAGATCAAAGATAGGTGTGCAGGAAATTTAAGGAGGCAAATAACTAGTTTTTTATAAAATGTTTTTAAAATGATAAATTATTTCTTAAAATTATAGGCATTTTTTCAAGTAATAACTATTCACAATATTTAATTCCTTGGAACTTGGAGTTTAAATATAGATATACAGGTGGTTGGTTTCTAGATAAAGTTTTATTGTGTTGCTGTAAAGCAGAATGTGTGCTTTTCATTTCCTTGCTTTTATAAGCAAACCAGTTAACAAGTTTGTCCTCTTATTTTGTATGGTGATCGATGGAGGCAGCATTCAGTTAAGTGTTCTAATTACAGATCCTTTCCTTCTTTGCAATGACTTCTACTTATGGTTTTGGATATATATATATATGTGTGTGTGTGTGTGTGTGTATTTTTTTTTTAAATCTGTGACTATAGAGAAGATATTTAGGACTCAAGCAGGAAAAAATACAACTAGATAATTTTTGAAATTAAGGAGTTTAGCCAAATTCAGTTTTCTTTAAACACATAGTTCATGTGAGTGCTTGTGATTTCAGAATGTATCATCCCTTGGTTCTGTAAGGGCTTTTTAAGTTGAGGGTTAGCCTTGATATTATTCATAGTATGGAAGAGAATAAGATTAATTTTTCCTAGAAGCAGAGAACAAATAAATTCATGTCTTCATCTCCACTTGTCTAATACACATTCCTAACCTGATCTAAAACTCATCCTCCTCACCCAAGCTTATCACATTTTCATTTTCTCTTATTCTTTTCTCTCCTTTGACTGGAACGCTTCCATCTTTAAAAAAAAATTCTGCTTAGATCCGTATAATATGGTAATAAGGCAAAAGAGTAACAAAATCTTTCCCCTCTTCTGCATGAGAATTTAAACTTCGGTTATTTTTTGGCTCTCTTTCTCCGAAAACCTGATAAAGGCTTCCATCCACTATCTTTATATGGTAAAAGTGACCTCTGATTAGTAAATTGCATATGGACTCAGAAAACTATAAACATGGGACAAGCAGCTTTGCCAGTGGTGGTGTTTTGAGGTACCTACTTCTGTGGGGCCTGGGGCTTGGAAGCCTGAGTAGCGAGTAGCACTTGTAGCCTGCTGATGTGAGTCTTTTCCTGCACCTGAGTTGGGACACACAGGAGTAGCTCTGGGTCTGGGACAGTTATGTGGACTGCTCCTCCCCAGGATGCTGCCTTGCTGGCAGGTTGGGTTTTCAGCCTTAGGTACTTTGGGCATGTCAAATATGTAGTCAGAATAAAAATATAAAAATAATACTAGAAGGCTTTTAATGAAAAAATGAGCACTCTGTACTGCTTCTCCTGATTCTCCCAGTCCCTCTCCCCAGAGGGACTGTTTATGTAGATATTTATTCTTGTATTTACTTCCATGTTTCTAAATAAAATATTTAGGTTGCTCTTTCCTGGCGAACAGTTACTTACATCTGTTGACTTGCACTGTGGAAGATGAAGGTTTTTTCTTTTTCTGCCACTTATACTTGCCGTGTTCCTGTCTCCTTGCTTGTGTCACATTAGATGTCTAAGTGAAGTCAGTAGCCAGTGTCACATTAGATAGCAGTTTGTGGCTCACTGCATGACCAAGTAGGTACTCTGATTAATTTTTTTTCCCCTACACATTTTCCTTTGTTGTTCCTGGAGTCAATTGCTTTTGACCTTTTAAAAATCTATTTTGTTTTATCTCTATATTTCTGAACTTTCCCCCCACATTCTCTGACAGGTCTGTTAAAAAATATTTCCCAAATGTTCAAAAATATCAGACCAATTATTAATTTTTTTTTTTTTCTCAGGGAGATAGACTTTCCAAACTTCTGTATCCTGTTGCTCTAATCTGACTTGGCGGTTTCTTCTCTGAGCTGTCTTTTCACCTTATTCTGGGACTTTCCTTGGGTTCTGTCCATTGCTTTATTGAATTTCTTGGATTTTGCTGGAGCATATCCAAAAATAGCTTGCTACGAAAGGGTCCATGGGAAATAGACTTCGCATATCTGAAGATTTTTTTTCAATTTTCATACTTGATTTTTGTTTGGTTGGTTGGTTGAACATAGAAATCCCCACTGAAAAATTTGTTTTAATATAGAAGGTATGACTCTGTTATCTAGTAGAATTTAATGTTACTTTAAAAAGCATTGTTATGATAGGGCATTTTGTTACTGATATTCCTAGTTTTAGTTTGCTAGCAATCATACAAATGCTACCATTTGGCAATGCTTAGATTAAGCTCTGTTGTTGGGAGATAATTCTCCGTTTTTCTCTTCCATTTTCGTATATCTTGAGAGCAGAGGCCTTTGTTGTGGACTATCCTTGCAAGGATGTATGTACAGCAAACAGCCTTGGAAGATCGATATAGTGTCTCCCTCCATAGTAACGGGCAGACGTGCTGCTGCCTATGTAAGGTATTTGGGTTCCCTAAGCTCGGGTTTATTCTGTGTGCACCAGCGTTCCTGGTTCTCTTCACATCGCTTTGTAAGAATTTTAGCTGCAGAAAAGTGTGTAACAGGATGATACTTTGGCTATTGCTGTAATAAACTGTCCTTTGTCTCTGACCTGGGGGGTCTCGTTTTTTTCCGCTAGCATCCATGAAGCGATGCAGGCTAAGTTAGGAGCTTTTAAGTGGGATAAAATCATAGACTCTTCATAGTTCTTTTTTTTTTTTTTTAAGATTTTATTTATTTGTCAGAGAGAGAGAGAGAGAGACCATGCGAGCGCATGAGCAGGGGGAGTGGCAGGCTGAGGGAGAAGCAGATTCCCTTCTGAGCAGGGAGCCCGATGTGGGACTCGATCTCAGGACCCTGGGATCATGACCTGAGCCGAAGGCAGACACTTAACTGACTGAGCCACCCAGGCTCTTCATAGTTCTTGACATCTGCTTTTCCTCTGAAAATTCCCTCAACCAGTAACCCATAGTGTTTTCTTCCTTGTGCCATTTATTTGATTGTATACATCATTTAGCTGTTTATATTTTTTAATGTGTATTCTCATTTCAAAGACATTTTACAACGAAGGTACTTTGTATGTAGCAAAACGCAACAAATATCAGGTTTTATGAATGTTTCTAAAATGTAGATTTTGTATTTAATTGAGTAGGTAATATGTTTAATATTAAGTTGTCTTGTAAGGCAAAAAGTATGAATGGATGAATTTGTACTCTTAAAATATAATTGTGCAACATTGCCTTAAATCGTTTATTTGTGGTATGTTTTATATGTCATGTATTATTTATTTCTCTTTTAAGTACTAGCTAACATTTACTGGGCAATTATTATGTGTTAGGCACCATGTTATGCATGTTATACAGATTATCTTATCCCTCTCAGTAGTCCTAGGAAGATGTCTTTATTGTTTGTATTTTACAGAAGAAGGGATAGAAATACAGAAGAGGTATGTAACTTGCCTAAGGATATAAAATTGGCAAATGGTAGATTCGGTACTCACACTCAACTGTTTAATTCTTGAACCTGAACTCTGCTATAAAATGCTATAAAATGGAGAGAAGGGAAAAGATAAAAAGTATATTTTCTCACCTGGAAGTTTTTAACATTGTGTAGTTTAAATTAATATTTTAGGCCTTCAGTATTGATTTGACATAAATAAAAGCCAAGTTTCATTTTCTGTGTCTATAATGGAATTCAGTATATAACTTGTGCTAAAAGTAACTATGTTCAGTCACAGCTTTTTAGAAGTACAAAACAACAAAATAAAGCAGCATAGGAGTTGATATTTACCCATCCAGAAGTTGGGAAATTTTAAGTTGTGGTTCCCATAGCAATTGCAGCTCAGCCTCAGGGCAGTGAATGTTGTGATCTAAACTGAACACCATATGCAGCAGCATGAAATAATATTCTACATGCTCTTGGGGCCTGATAATGGCCACTCTGGGAACAATGAATGTGTAAATTATCAGTTACTGTTTTATCACTGTAGTTTGGGGCATTTCATTTATGTGGCTGTTTCATAGTATAACTTAGGTGTTTCACTGGTTATACATCATGGTAACATTTCAGTGGGGCTTAAATTATTAATGAATCCTGAAATGAAATGTTTTTAACTTGAAAGATTATTTTTGTGTTTTCCATCTGATTTATAAACAATCACTTTGCTCTCCTCCTACCCCCACTGCCAGTGGAAAAGCCTAATTTCAGGAGTTCTTGTTTACATTTAAAGTGTGGTCCTTAGGCAGGTTCAAGATGCTAGTTAACCTTTGAAATGTATTGTGTGCTCGTGCTTAAAAGAGATAGATGACTAAGAAGTGCATATTAGAGCCTCTTAAATCATAGGATCATCAATCTTCGAGTACCTTTACTTCATGCAGTACACTGCCATGGAGGACACGTCTATCTACAACTCATAGAAAAACTTTGTGCCTTCACCTTCTTATTTTGGTGGATTCGCAGAGGAATTGTCAATTAGGTATTAATCAGCTGCTCTGTGTTGCCTTAGTATTGCTTGAAGAATTTAAAATATTGCTTAACACTGTGCTGAACCTATGACCTTTGCTTACCATTTTGTTGATTGATGTCTTTGTTGATGGCATATAGATTTCTACTATGAGTCTCTCAAATACATGATTAAAAATATAAAATTTTTCTTTAATGGTAGACTCCTATATAGGTGGTTTAATAAATTCACATAGAAAATCACTGTTACCAAATTTATATAGTGGAAAGGCTAGACCTAACAAATTATGTTTATATAAGTTATACATATAAACTTCCAAGAAACAGATTAAATAAATTTTATTTATGTGTATTTGGAAACTTATTACCCCAACGATTTCTAGGGATGATTTTGTTTTTATTAGCAAAATATATAGAATATCTACTGGGTACCAGACACTGTGGATCCAAGGTGAAGCACACTGAGCCACTTAGCCACTATGATTGGAGATTCCAAGTCTTTTCCAAATATTTTAATTTGGTTAAAAAGACCTTTGATATCAGTCAGTCATGTTTATCATTATTTGAATTATCCTGAAAAGCCAACTTAACTGTGAACTCCTTAATGAAAAGATGATGGCCAAGGTTATAAAATGAGGCATATTCTTGAGTGGCATTTCATTTATTTTTAGGTAGCCATCACATTTATTCCACATGCACCTTTTGTAGTACCAGCGTACTCACCCAGTTTCTACAACATGTTGGAACATAATGTCTTACAATATTGCCTTCATAAAAGGAGGGATACGAAAGTGGGGGTTGATTATTTTGCTGTTTGTGCCTCTCCCTATGCTTGGTCCTTCATAATAGGAGTAAACAGAAGTGGTTCTTTATGGCTAAGATCTTAATGCCTTCATAGATACCTCTGGATAACCAGTCAGCTGGCTTAGGGTAACTTTATGTGAAATTTCAGAGGATGAAAGATTTGAGTCTAGGGTGGTACTTACTGCATGCTCATTTTGACAAGCTGGTTTAGTAGGAACTGAGGAACATTGAAGATTTTGGTAGTTGTTAAGGTTTTTAATGGTCTCAACTATTTGGATTAGTAAAAATTTTAAACAAGTATCACCTGTACCCTGCACATTTATTTATTAACGTAGCATTGTAGTAATGCATAATTATTCCTGAAAACATAAACCAAAGAGTGAAATAAGAATTATAAGAACATTCACATAAGTAGAAGTTCTTTCCTTACTGCAGTGGTGTCTTGTCCATCTCCTGGGATATGCTAACTCAGGAGACTGTGGCTTTAAAATACAGCTTGGCGTATACACATACCCATCTTATCATTAAAGCTGATCCTCCCTAGAAGAAGGACCTAGTTAACATGATCAGAATGCCTACTAAACTCCAGTTTTATCCAGTTTCCTTTCACATTCTGGAAGTAAACCTAACACAGAATATTCTTCTCTTTGTGCTGTGTGTCTCTAGGATGAGGATGGGACAGAAGAAGACAACAGTCGCGTTGAACCTGTTGGACATGCTGACACTAGTTTGGAGAACATACCCAGCTTTTCTCTGGAGTAAGTTACTGATGGTTTTGACTAAATTTGCAATATACGTGTAGCATTACTGATAGCAGCAAGTATTCCAAAAGCATATGGCATGCGGAATGTTTGTGCTTAGTTAAAAACATGCCTTGCATTGGTTTGTTTTCCAAAGAGCATCTTTCATCTATTGAGTTGTAACTACCTAATGTAAGAAGTATAGCATGGAAATTTACATGTACCTGTCCTGGTTTCATGCCTTGGCAAATACTATTAAATGATAATATAAAATAGTATTTGATTGAAAATGTTTGTTGTGTTAACAGCACTATAACTGTTTTCAAATTGCTTTCGATGTCAGTGTTTTGGTCATTTGTTTGTTCTTCAACTTTGCTAAATTAAAAAAAAGTATAGATAGACTTTACTAGAAAAACCAGTTGGATCATGTAAGCATTAGTCATTTCAGTATATATTTTTTCGATTTTTTCGAAATGGAATCTCTCAAGATAATTGTTGAAAAATTAGAGTCATAGGTTAGGGCCCTTAAACATGACTTTACTTATAAAAGGACAAAGAAAACTTTACTATATTATCACAACTTTACAATTATCTTAAGTATTGGCATGTTTAAGTGGAAGGTGTTCTCAGAATTTCTTCCCTTGGTAGTTTAGACCAGGGAGGGCAATCATTCTGAAGTTTTGTCTGACTTTGGGTAAAAGTTGAGGAGGCCTAGATATTAGCATGTATAAACTCTTAATTTTGTCTTTTCTTGGTCTTCCAAGGGAAGGCTCTCAGAACTTTCTCAGTGAGATTAAACAGGGTCTAGAATCAGGTTATGTTTAGATAGACAGCAACCAGCACTCTATTACAGTTAAGAAGTACTTGCCATGTCCTAGTTCTTTTTAGATAGAATGTGGAATAAAATAAATTTATTAAAGTTACCGTACTATTTTCAGTTGACAAACTAATCATTAAATAGATGTTCAAATGATATGTAACAGTATCTAAAATAGAAGTTGTGAAATTCTATGACAATATAAAAAATTAATTCATTTAAATAGTATTACTTCAGTAAATATTTTGGCAGTTTGGCAAAATTTTTATTTTTTCCTAGTTAGCATATGTGATTACATCTATGCCCATATTCTTAATTTTGTTTTGATTTGTTTGATATCACTGTCTTTAATTTTCTTTTAGTCTTTGTATTACATAATGAGGACATTAATAGTATCTAGGATAACTTTAAGTTTTTATTTTAGAAATACAATTGAAGAGTTGGCATTTCCATTATATAAAAACTAAACTGCAATCTTTGTCAAATCCATTGGTAATCTTTATAGTTGTCCAGGTTGCTTCTACTAGGTATTTAATTGAAACACTATTTTTAAAAATTGATTGTCAGATAAGACCTGCTTAGATTTCTGTGTACTACACACATGCACACACACACACACACACACGAAAAACTCTATAAAGAAAATGAAATTGCACTTAAAAGATTTAGAAAATTTACATTCTCCAAATTACCCCAGTTTTCATTAAGCTCAGGCTTATTAATAGTAAAGTACT
This sequence comes from Halichoerus grypus, assembly GCF_964656455.1. Taxonomy (NCBI): domain Eukaryota; kingdom Metazoa; phylum Chordata; class Mammalia; order Carnivora; family Phocidae; genus Halichoerus; species Halichoerus grypus. The sequence continues at coordinate 72,319,046 of NC_135717.1, read as the reverse complement.
TTTGTTATGTAATAGAAGTAACTTCATGTTACTTATATCTCTCTTCATGACTTTAAGGTTCAGTTACAAACACTTATAGAAATTATTTGATGTTTAGCAGGTATCTATTGGCTTTGAGGAATGAGTTTCATTCCCGGCATTGTGGTACACTTACAGAAGTTTAGGACTTTGAATTGTTGTGGAAAAATGTGGGAAATAAAGATAGCTGGATCACATCTGGCCTGGAACCTGTGGAGGCAAAACAAAAGCTTTGACCTCATTGGATTATTGGAAGGATTGATAATGTGACCTGCGCAGGAGCACTTTGTAAATTTTAAAGTGCTGTGCAGCCAAAACACCTTTATTCATTTAATCTTCATTATCCTTGAAATAAATACTGGGATGGAAAATTTTCAGTGGAAGTGTAAGGTTTGACTTACAAAATGTGTACTTGTATTACACATAAAAGAGTGTGGTCTGAGAGAAGGGGTTCTGTGTCATTTTAATGTAGTTATTTCTGATGAATGCTGTCTCTCCAAGCCATCAGACTAGTGTTCAGGTATGTAGTATTTACTGCCGCTCTCATCACCACGCTTGTATTCCAGAATGTGTATGTGTATGCGTGTGTGCTTGGTGAGATTTTCGTTTTGTTCTCTTTTGTTGTTTATGGTGTGTCTGTGTTGTAGCAGTTTTTTTTGTTGTTGTTTTGTTTTGTTTCGGTTTTGGTTTGTTTACAGTACATGTTCATGCTCCCTCATTCATCATTGTCTCACAGTGATATGGTAAAGCTCGTACGAGTCCCCAACGATGGAGGGCCTCTGGGAATCCATGTAGTGCCTTTCAGTGCTCGAGGCGGCAGGTAATGTATCCTGGAGGTTTTTAATTGAATCCTAATGTTGAGTGTTTTTATCTTCATTTATGCCCAGATATAGAGTGGTGTTGATTTAGCATATGCTTAATAGGGACATTTTCATTTGGGGCCAACTGCTCCTTCATTCATACGTATACATCATAATCACAGAAAGCACTTATGCTGATGAAGAAATCAAGCATTTAAATTATTCTGATAATGTTGTTGGTCATCACACATCCCTGCAAACATTTTACTTTGCTGTATATTGATGAAACACTTTAGAGTCAGCACTCCAGCTGAATTTGGAGAATTAAGGGAGAGCTTAAAGCAGTTTTCTGGAAAACTTATGCAATAAAAATGATCCGGATAACTTAGGTAATGATTCATTTTTAGGTTTATTTAGTTCTTAAATTTTTGTAAGATTTTTATGATTATGTTTGAAAGTTTTAAAAGTTAAATAAGCTATTGATTTATTTCCTACGATGTGGTCTGTGGCTCCTTCTCTTCAATCTCTACACACTCAAATGTCAAACTTTTGTACCGTTAATGACTTTGTTACTTTAAAGAATGTGTATCTTTAAAAACTTCAAATGTTGTATGAGTTTCTTTTATTCTGCTGCTTCTTTCTATTAAAAAACAATTGGGTTTATTAAAAGTTTTTGTTTTAATATCTTTAACTACTGTGACTTGATTTTGCGACTCATGGTTGATGGGCCTTTGTCAACAACCCGTGAAATGCTCGCATCCTTGTCCTGGGGAAGTGAGCTGTTAAGTGGCTGCAGTTTACTTGTATCCTCTCTGAAAGTCCCATCCAATAATTATCCGGTGAAATATACTTAGGAACTATTTGGCTTCTTATTTTGAAATTCTTTCTTTTTTTGTTGTCATCATCATTATTATTATTTTTAACTTCCTTTACACTGGGAGAAGAAAGGGGAAAGCTGGAAGGTGGCCTTAGACCAGTGACTGAGAACGTGAGACATGGTTTACACCGTTGCCAGCTCATTACAAGCATCTAGTATGTTGTAAAACAAACAGATGGGCTGTCAGTGATAAGTGTGTGGTTAAATTATTTAATTTTGTTAATTGAGTATTTGAACAATTGTACTACCTTCCTGGTGAATGCTCCTAATGGTGGTGACTCCAAGTTTCACCTCTTTGGTAAATCACATACCTTATGGAATGTCTGGAAGTTGAAACTTTGGTTTACCTAGATCTCTGCTGGAGTAAGGCTTGATAGTTAGTGTTATATAACAAGCTGTGAAATTCCCCTTGAATTTTGAGATGGTGTTGTGTTCACAGGGATGTGACTGCTTTCCCTTTTTTCCTCCTTCTCGTCTTTGTTTATTTTTAAACTCTGGAGAAGCATTGAAATTTCTTCGAGGTACTTTCATTTAAACACGCTTAGTTCTTTTTAAAAAATGGCCTTTGCCTTTATTTCCTTTAAAGAACATAATTTTAAATGATCTCAAAAGTTAAATCTTTTTTCATTTATTTCATGAGTAGAAAAAAATGATACAGTAAAGTGCAGGGATTATAGCTTCCAAATATTAGTGTACCTTTATCTCCCTGTGGGATATAACTTTTTACAAATGAGATTTAACTGTGTATGCACCAGCTCTGAACCAGTATTTCATTTTTTTGTTATATTGAAGTATAATTGATGTACAATATTATATTAGTTTCAGATGTTCAACATAGTGATTTGACATTTGTATGTATTATGAAATGATCCCCATGGTAAGTCTAGTTACCATCCGTCACCTGAGTTAATAATATTATTATCTGTATTCCCTGTGCTGTACATTATACCCCATGACTTACTTATTTTATAACTGGAAGTTTGTTCCTCTTGATCCTCTTCACCCATTTTACCCACCCCCAACTCCTTCTCCTGTGGCAACTACCAGTCTGTTTTCTATGAGTCTGGTTTTGCTTTGTTTTGTTTGTTCATCTGTTTTGTGTTTTAGATTCCACATATAAGTGAAATTATGTGGTATTTGTCTTTCCCTGTTTGACTCATTAGCTTAATAACTTCAAGGTCTATCCATGTTGGTCACAAATGGCAAGATTTCATTCATTTTTATGGCTGAGTGGTATTCTATTGTAGATCTATACCACATATTTATCCAGTCACCTATGGATGGACACTTAGGTTGCTTCCATATCTTGGCTATTGTAAATAATGCTGTAATGAACATAGGGGTCATATATCTTTTCCAGTTAGTGTTTTTGTTTTCTTTGGATAAATACCCAGAGGTGGAATTGCTGGATTGTATGGTAGTTCTATTTTTAATTTCTTGAGAAACCTCTGTACTGTTCTCCATAGTGGTGGTACTAATTTACATTCCTACCAACAGTGAATGAAGGTTTCCTTTTCTCCACATCCTCAACAGTGCTTGTTATTTTAGTGTGTATGTGTATGTGTGTGTGTGGGGGGGGATTGATAATAGTTATTCTGACAGGTGTAGGTGATCTTATTGTGGTTTTGATTTGCATTTTGCTGATGATTAGTGATGTCAAGCATCTTTTCATATGCCTGTTGGCCCATCTGTATATCTTCTTTGGAAAAACGTCTACTCAGGTCTTCTGCCCATTTTTAAATTGAGTTTGTTTTGTTTTGTGTTTTGTTTTTTGTTTTGTTTTTGCTTTTAGGTGGTGTGAGTTCTTTATAGATTTTGGGTATTATTAGCTGCTTTTATAATGGATGATTCTCAAATATTATCCCCTACTTAGTACATTGCCTTTTCATTTTGTTAATAGTTTCGTTCACTTACAAAAACTTGTTCATTGGGTATACTCCCATTTGTTTGTTTATTTTTTTAAAAAGATTTACTTATTTATTTTAGAGAGAGAGGGAGAGAATCCTCAGACTCCCTGCTGAGCCAGGAGCCCGATGCGGGGCTCTGTGTCCCAGGACCCTGAGATCATGACCTGAGCTGAAATTAAGAGTTAAATGCTCAGCTGACTGTGTCACCCAGGCACCCCTCCCATTTGTTTATTTTTGCTTTTGTTACTCTTGCCTGTAGAGTCAGATCCAAAATAAAATATATCACTAAGACCGATATCAAGGAGCTTACCACCTGTGTTTTCTTCTTGGATCTTTATGGCTTCATGGCTTCAGGTCTTACATTCAAATCTTTAATACATCTTTAGTTAAATTTTGCATATGCTTTAAGACTGATCTAGTTTCCTTTTTTTTTTTTATTCTTTTGCATGTAGCTGTCCAGTTTTCCCAACACCATTTGTTGACAAGACTGTCTTTTCCCCTTACCTGACTCTGCCACCCAGGCACCCCTATCTTTAACTTTTGATATTTATTTACAACATGTCTTGGTGTTGATCTTTCTGGGTCATCTCATTTGGGACTTTCTGTGCTTCCTGGACCTGGATGTCTTTTTCCTTCTCCAGGTTAAGGAAATTTTCAGCCATTATTTCTTCAAATAAGTTTTCTGCCCCCTTCTTTTTTCTCCTTCTGGGACTTGTATAATGTGAATGTAGTATATTTGATATTTTCCCACAGATCCTTAAATCTATCCCCATTGAATTTATTTGTTCATCTTTTCTGTTCTGTTTGGGTGATTTCCACTACCCTGACTTTCAGGTCACTGATCCATTTTTCTCTATCATCTAGCCTCCTTTTGATTCCATCTAGTGTATTTTTCACAGCAGTTATTGTATTCTTTTGCTCTGTGACTTGCGTTTGGTACTTTCTTATATTTTTCTATCTCCTTGTTGAAGTTCTTGGTGTGGCCATCCATTTTCTTCTGACTTTAGTTAGCATCTTTATGACTATTACTTTGAAGTTTTTCTCAGATAAATTATCTCTTTCATTAAGGATTTTTTTCTGGGATTTTATTTTGTTTTTTCCTTTGGAACATGTTCCTCTGTTTCTTCATTTTACTTGACTCTGTTTGGTTTTGTGTATTTTGTAAAACAGCTCTATCTCCCTGTCTCAGGGAGTGGCTCTGTGTAGGAGATGAATCTTAACGTTTAACCTGATCCTTGTTCTTGGTTGTCTCTTGAGTTGTCTCTCCAATTGTTTCAGTTCTGTGGGGTCCAGAAGCCCAATCCTCCCCACCACACCTGAGCCTGGTGCTCACGGGACATCCCCTAAGTGCACTACACATATCTGTTCAATGAAGGCAGGGTCGCATGAGCAGCGAAGGGCAGAAGGCATGGGTCTGCTCACCTGCTGCACCTGGAGGTGCTTGCAGTGGGGAGAAGGGCTTGCTTTCCTGTAGCTGTTAGTTGGCTAGAGTGTGGTGCAAAACATGGCGCCCGCAGTACTATCACTAGTAGTGTGGAAGTAACCCGTCAAAATGGCATCTGCCAGCATTCCATCCTTGGAGAGAATACCAGCAGACTTCTACCCTCTGGTAGATGCCTGAAGTTTGGCAAGTGAAATTCCTTCACCTGTGGTCTAGACTTTTTTCAGACTGCTGCTTTTTGAGCTGGGTCCTGCATGTGAGCCCCTTAAGAGGGAAATCTTTGTTCTCGATAGCCCTGTGGTTCTGCTTAATGTAATTCCCGTTGGCTTTCAAAGCCAGACATTTTGGGGGTTCCTCACTCTGGTTCAGGCCCGCAGTGTTGTGATATCTAGCATGGAGTACAAACCCCTTGCTCCTCAGGGAGAAACTATGTATATGTATTGATTTATGTATGTATATATTTATTCATATTTATGTTGTATTTTAAGCTTTTTCCCAATTGTGGGTCGCTGTGCTGGGGGGTTTTGGCAAGAACACATGTCTGTGTGGTCTTTTCGTCCTTTCTTAGGGAGTAGCTATTCAGCTGGTTCTCAAGTTCTTTTCTGATGGACGGTTCCATATGGAGCTGTTTGTTGTGTCTGTGGGAGGACATGAGTTCAGGATCTTCCTACACTGCCCTCTTGAACCACTTTCTGCCCTCCCATTTAAATGGGACTTAACCAGTATTTCAATCACAAGCATGTCATTTTCTGTCATTTATTACACATTTCCTCCCTCAATGTGAAAGGATATTAGGATAAAACAAATAGATGAAAAGCCTAGAGCAAAAAGAGAATAAGACAGAAAAGTAAATGTAGTATAGATTAATTCAATGGAAGCAATTTCACAGAATCCATCAGGCACTGGTTACCATGGTGTTTAGAGATACAGAACACATTCAAGTAGACAAGTATCCCTTTGCAGAACTACAAGTTATTTTATAACTGTGTCATTTTTAATCCCTGTTGATTTGGCATTTAAAGAAGAAAATCTTGTGCAGCTTTCTTATATAAGGGACAGAGAGATTAAGAAAATCAGGTTCTTTATAAACTCTTTTTAGGCATTAACAGTTTTCATATTGGGAAATAACAGAAATATTTGTATTGCATTTTTAAGCTTCCGCATGGACTCGATAGTAATAGTTATTCAGAGTTAGGCTGTCATTGGGAGAGAAAAAATAGGCAGGCTGCTTAGAATCATAGAAGTCAATCTTGAGGAGGAAGACACACCCATGGTTCTTGTTCTCAGAAATGCTTATAGGTGGATTCTTCTCATTCAGGCAGAAACCTTCCCAAGCATTTACCATGTGGTGATTCCTGTGTTAGGTGCTAGGAAACAAAGATGAACAGGACATAGTCTTTCTCTAGAGATTTGCAGTCAAGATGGAGTGATGGCCAAGAAATCACACAACTATAATTATGTGATAAATGTTGATATATAATAGGTACTCTGTGAGTTGGTAGAGGAAGAATTGTCTGAATTATGTAACTGAAGCTGGCTTGTTGCAGAAGGTGATTTTAAATGTGATGACAGCTTATAAAGGGAGCTGCATCAGCTCCGTGGTGGCTGCAAGGGCAAATTAAGCAATGGAGTATAGCAGAAAGGAAGAAATTAAGTGGAACTCGTGAAGAAATTGCATATATATCTAGTGGGAATAAAAGAATACATATTCATGGGATGTAAGTTGAAATTTCCAAGAATAACTTCTCTTGTACAAAATTCCAATCACACTTGGGCCTTCTCAATTTTGGAGATATGACTAATTGAATAACACTTACTGAATACTTATTTTTGTAAAAGTGACCCATGTATGTCAGTATTGCTTTCTGATTTGGATTTCAAAGTCAAAAAGTCTAAGGAACAATGTGGGATGTGAATTATATATCATAAAGACAAGACATAAAATGCAGGACATCTCGAATACAAATATAATTCAGGAAAATAGGAAGAAATGTGAAGTCAATGTTAGAGAAATTCTTAAAGCCACTTAAGTATTATTATGGCCTGAGGGATAATAGAATTTTTTAAATAAGGATCTTGCTGGGCCTACTTAAAAAGACTATTTTCTGGAGTAAAGTCAGATGGTCTTTTCTGATTGGAGGCATCAGTGATAGCTAGCATATGGCTGCTCATCCCCCAACCACTCCCTCAGTACCTAGATACAGAGACAGTGTTACCTTCCCCTTGATGCTGCTTTTCTTTATAAGTGTTTATTTTTTAAATTCCAGTTAGTTAACATACAGTATAATATTAGTTTTAGGTGTATAGTATAGTGATTCAGCACTTCCATACAGCACCTGGTGCTCATCACAGCAAGTGCACTCCTTCATCCCCATCAGCTGTTTAACCCATTCCCTACCCATCTGCTCTCTGGGAGCCATCAGTTTGTTCCCTATAGTTAAGAGTCTGTTTCCTGGTTTGCCTTTCTCTCTTCTTCTGCTTTGTTTTTTCTTTTCTCTTTGCACATTTGTTTTCTCTTTTAAATTCCACATATGAGTGAAATCATATGGCATTTGTCTTTCTCTGACTGACTTATTTTGCTTAGCATTATACTCTCTAACTCCATCCATGTCATTGCAGATGGCAAGATTTCATTCTTTTTTATGGCTGAGTAATATATATTCCATAATATCTGTTGATGGACAGATAGTTGGGTGGTTTCCACAATTTGGCTGTTGTAGATAAGGCTGCTACAAATATTGGGATGCATGTAACCCTTTGAATTAGTATTTTTGTATTCTTTGGGTAAATAGCTACTAGTGCAATTGTTGGATTGTAGGGTTGTTCTATTTTTAACCTTCTGAGGAATCATCAAATTGTTTTCCAGAGTGGCTGCACCAGTTTGCATTCCCACCAATGAATGCAGGAAGGTTCCCCTTTCCCCACATCCTCGCCAACACCTGTTGTTTCTTGTGTTATTGATTTTAGCCATCTGACAGGTGTGAGGTGCTATCTCATTATAAGTTTGAATAGTATTTCCCTGATGATGATAAGTGATAATGTTAAACATCTTTCCATGTGTCTGTTGGCCATCTGGATATCTTCTTTGGAAAAATGTCTGTTCATGTCTTGTGCCCATTTTTAATTGGATTATTCTTTTTTTGGGTGTTGAATTTTATAATTTATTTATATATTTTGGATGCTAACCCTTTATCAGATATGTCATTTGCAAATATCTTCTCCCATCCTGTAGGTTGCCTTGTAGTGATGCTGTTTTACTTCACTCGTCATCTTGTATGTATTTCAAAAATAAAGTTAACTGATTCCCATCCAGAACTCTTTATTCACAGTTTCCTTACCTTGAAATCAATTTTCACTTCACACGTATAATTTGATTTCCTCCTGATGTAAATGTCAAACATACCCTTCTTATTTAAATCACAAATGCTGCTACTTTCAGGGAGGTTATGCCAAATAATTGTCTTTTCCTTTGGTAGAGAAACTATGTTTTATTTTTTATTTTTTTCTGTTTCTAGGACTTAACTCATAGGTATTGCTCAGTGATGCTTACAAAGTAAAAGTGTGAATGAATCTATGCCTACCATATTAGCAATGGCATTGCTATGTTAGATATAGATAAAGACATATCCTAGTTTGATAGTTGTTAATGAGTTTTTCTGAGGTTTCTAATAATGTAATATTAGGTATTTAAAAAGCAAGATAAAAAATGTATACTGTAGACATTGGGTTTATGAAATTATAAGATTTAAATTTGGTTTTAAGGAACTTAAAAGTCCAGTTGAAAAATGTGTATAAGAAAAATCTATGCTATGTGTCAGAAGAACTGCACACACAAGTGCCCTTGGGATTTAGCAGAAGGACGGAATACTGTGTGCTGTGGTGTACCCTCAGTGGAGCAATGGGGCTTGATCTGTTCTTTGAAGGAAATACAGGAGTTATGCTAGAGACACTCTGGAATGATAGTCTTCCCCAGGAAGAGGCTATATGAAAGGAAGATGCCACATACACATGTGCATGATTTGGTAAGAAATAATGAGTCAAGGATTTGAAACAGAATTTATTATAAGATAGCGCTGGAGAGATTGTTACAGAGCACTTTACGAGTGACCGATGAGACCTCATTCAGTAAATAATGGAGAAATTGTTAAAGGTTTTCAAGAAATATGACTATTTTTTAAAAAATAATAGTTATTCTTTTACCTGGACTCCACAGTATAACTTATAGTGGATATTATACATCTTTTCCCCTGTGGAAACCAGTATGGCTAAAGCATATTATTCTTTTTTTTTTTCTTAAAGATTTTATTTATTTATTTGACAAAGAGAGACACAGCGAGAGAGGGAACACAAGCAGGGGGAGTGGGAGAGGGAGAAGCAGGCTCCCCGTTGAGCAGGGAGCCCGATGCGGGGCTCGATCCCAGGACCCTGGGATTATGACCTGAGCTGAAGGCAGATGCTTAACCGACTGAGCCACCCAGGCAAAGCATATTATTCTTAATAAAGTGCAGTCTGTTTCTCTGGGTCTTTTCTGTAATGGACGTTTCCCATTTATATATACATTCTTCTTTATTCTTAGACCTGTGGTCTTTGGAGTGTTCTTTCACAGTACTTTTTCTTACGCGAATAGTAGTTATAGGCTTGTGTTTATTTTATCCAGCAAGTTTTTTGTTTGTTTTTGTTTTTGTTTTTAACAGATCTTGTATCTACCAGGCAGTATTCTTGTTTCTCTGCATACGGTAGATCAGGGCTTGGCAAACCCTTTACGGGGTCAGATATTCAACATTGTTGCATTGCGGGTCACCAAGTTTCTGTCACCAGTATGCAGTTCTGTCATTGCAGCATGAAAGCCATCATAAGCAATGTGTAACCAAATGGGTGTGGCTGTGTCCGGTGAAGCTGCATTTATAAAAATAGGTGGCAGGCTGAATGTTGGCTCATGGGCCGTAATTTGCCAGCCCTGCTCTAGAGAACCAAACAAAAATGCCTGTCATCATGGAGTTTCTATTTTAGTATTTTTTTTTTTGTATCTAAAATCCCTTCTTCTCTGTTTCCTATTCATAATATTTGTGGGGTGGGGGGAGAGTCCAAAATTTCATTATCACTTACTGGTTGATAAGAAAATCTCTCTGTTGTAACTGTATATTTAATTTCCCACCAACACATACCCCTAAATCTCAGGAATTCCCAGAAGAAGGCAAATTAAAAAAAACAAACTCATTGAACATCCTCCAGTGAGTAATAAGTATTCACAGAACTCTTCTTCCTATATCTGATTGTCAATCATGGGAATCAAGGAAAAATCCTAAGTCTTCAATTGGGAAAGCAGCAGCCCTTGGTAAGAAAGGGAGAGTCTGAGGGTGTGTGTGTGTTTCTAGCTTTCTGCTAACGGCTCATGCTGGCTAGGCCTTATTAATCCTGTCTCAGCTCACTTTATATAGATGAAGATATTTATCTTCAATTTAACATTTAGAGTATCAGATGAAGAGTCAACACTACACTTTCAATTGCTGTAGTAAAGTTTCTTTTCAAAATGACTTTTTCCCCTTGACTTTTTGCTTTATAATACACTGAAAACAAAAAGTTCATTTTCTTTCCAGGATTTCTCGTTAGAAATGTTGTGTTACCTTTCTGTCAATGGTTAACTTGACCACATGTTATCTTCATGTTATTGGCAGAGGGGTTGTTCAGAACAGTTCAAGTTTTAAGACCAGAGGTCCCTGGGACAGAATCCAGCTCTGTGTTTTGGTAGAAATGTAGCCTGAGCAACTTAGCTTTGCTTAGCCTCAGTCTTCCCATCTAAGGGATGGACACTCCTATGATTTTGTATGGCTTAAATAGGAAAATATATGTGATTACAGTATAACATTTAACAAAGTACTTGGCATTGACAATTAATAAGAATGCTATTTTATCATCCGTTTATCTTCCTGTTATGTGCCTTGGAATTCCCTCCATGTTGCTTGTTGTTCTGGTGGTTCTGGTTGTTTAGATAGGTGCTGATTAGTCTATATAATAGTGGAAAATGATGATTTTTTTTCTTCTGTTTTGAACCCAAGATGAGAATTTATTGCTATCATAAATTTAAGATTCACAAAATCAGCCGACCCTGGGACAACACAGGTTTGAACTGTGTGGGTCCACTTGTAAATGGATTTTTCTCCTATAAATACAGTACAGTACTGTAAATGTTTTTTGTCTTTCTTAGGATTTTCTTGTTAACATTCTCTTTTCTTCAGCTTATTTTAAGAATATAGTATACACTACACATAACATGCAAAATATGTGTTAACTGACTAATGTTATCGGCAGCAGTAGGTTATTAGTAGTTAAGTTTTTGGGAAGTCCAAAAGTTATATGCAGATTTTTTACCACACTGGGGTCAGCACCCCTAACTCCACATTGTTCAGCAGTCAACTCTATACACTAGTTTAGTTAGTTGAGTTTATATTTTAATGAAGAATTATAGCCAGTTTGAATTTCATGGAACTAGTTCATTTCAGATCATTGTAGAGTTTTGAAGTTATCATTTTTGAAAGAATAAATATACTCTTTGAGTATTCAATTTTAATTTACTTCTGAGAAAACAGTTTATCAACTGAATCTATAGCCTTTTGTCTGAAAGTTTTCAATTGTGCATTCTTAGTTGTAGACTTGTTTGTTTTAATAAAGGATTATAATAAATACATTTGTTTTAGACAGAAAAATGTAACTTACATTTAGATAAATCTTGCTTCTTTAAATGTAGAAGTATGATGCTTGTCATTTCTGCCCTAAGCTGAAGGATTTCTCTATTTTTATTTACCTTTTTTTTTTGAAATTCTTCTTCATCTCATCTCTTAAAGATTTAAGAAACTAAGGATTTTTTTTTTTTTAAACTTGAAACTTCTTTGAACTTTCTTCTGTTTGTATCTGCTCTGATGGTGGCTGTGGTTCTCAGGGATCAAATGTGGGTAATTGCTGGCTCCTCATGTGTAGTGTTCAGTGAGGTGAGAAGGTCTTGCTGATGCGATCCCATTCGGCCCACTTCTGCCCTGCCTTCAGGACAGTGGTGGTGTTTATACTGTGTCAGCTTTTATTAAGATGAATTATGATCATTTCCATACAGCTGGGTGGCGGTTGTGGGAGTTTACATTATCAGAGCGAAACTCAGACTTGCTTAGCCAATTTAGATGTCAATAAAACATTTGTTACTTATTTTCAGTTTTATCATTGGTTGTAATTTATACTTAGAATTGAAAATGTTAACATGTATGACTGAGTTTGTTTTAATTAAGTGTATAATTAGGCTAATGAACCTTGTAAAAATGTAGTGGTGCAATCCTTGATATAATCTAAGCAGTTAAATTTCTAATTACACATCCAAAATCATGTACAAAGATGCAGCATGTGAATGGCTTGCTTTCTGGGACTGTATTCTTCTTCTTTGCCCCTCCCCCGCTTTTGGTAAGAAACAGTGCTCAAAAGCCACAGGAAAGGGCTTAAAGAAATATGTGTAGATTTGCATATTTTTAGTGTAGGAAAATTATTCAGAAGTGAGAATTGTACATAGTGGATATAGTATTTTTTCCCAAAATTTTGAAAAAGTATAGGAAACAGTAGAAATGGGGTAGGCTTGGGGATATTTCAGATTTAGCAGAAAAAAAATTTGTGTGCTCTAAAAGCCGTATGTGCCAAGTTGAGCTTACATTAGATTCACACAGGAGGTGAAGGAGGTTCTGTTTCTACACCCCCAAACCCTCCAGACATATCTTCATAAATCTGCCCCTCCACATTAATAAGCGCACCGCGTCCTTTCTCCTGTGTCTGTCAGCTCGTCTGGCTGCTCCTGGACTGTTCCTCTTGCAGAGCTCACCCCACTGCCTCTTTTCCCTCTTCCTCTTCATAGTTTTTGCAAAGTCACTTCTTATGGAAAATGGTTGCCCTGGTAAGGAATTCTGGTACAAATTGCCTAAAAGAAAAACTAGTCTCTATCCCAGCACACGGACATGCCAAAATGTTTGGGACTTCATTATCTTCAGTTAATGTGTCTAATAAGTGTTCTAGGGACCACAACGCCATAGGCAGTCAGATCTTTATTACTCGAGAACAAATAAATACTAGTTGCTGGATGAATTTGCAAACTATATACCTAAAATTTATTTTTAATTATACTGTTTGAGAAGGCTTTAAATTGAACGTGGGAGGTATGGAAATCTATCTGCTTGCACTCACGTTTTTCAGGAAGATGAAAGTGTTACAACTTCCCGTTGATTTCCCTTCAGAGGGTACTTTTCATTCTCAGCTGTTATCAGTTCAATTTTCTTGTGAGGTTTTTTTGATAGTTCATTCCCATTCCTTTTGTAATCATTTTCACCTAGTGAAGCAAATGAGATAATTTTGCAGATTGTACCACTTTACTTTTAAATTAATCCATTCTTTTTGAGAGAATGATTCTAATAGTGTGGTCAAGTACTTAGAAATCAGCAGGCTACTAACTTCTCCTTAATTCAGTCTGTTCCGTTGATTCCCTGATCACTTGCTGTGTTACTCAGGGTGAAATTCTTCCTCCCCGCCCCCCACTCCCCCTCCAGCCCCCAATCAGTTCTCTAGTCCCCGGCACTGAGAAAAAGGACTCCAAGATTTTGCATCTATTTGAACAACTTTGGATTCTAAAAGCCTCATTTAATAAACTTCTGTTTATGTTTCATGTAAATGTGATGGTGTATTTATTTTTGATCTGTAACATTTTTCACTGTGTATTAGGATTACTGATGAATTAGGCCATATATGAGGACTTATTCAGAAAGACAAGCCATTGAATAAATGAAGCATGCCATGCTTTTTTACTTCGGATTATTATTCTACAATGATTCCCTGGTGGGGGGAGTAGATCATAAAAGAAAAATGATTATCTAGATGAATATAAATCCATAGGCCTATTCATCTGAAAAATATTGATGTCACTTGTAGAATTAAATTACATATTTCCAACTTGTGTTATTTTAAACTGTGATAAACACCGAAAGGATCTATCTGGGGTAAATTTGTAAATTTAAACAAATTTTCAGTACTAGTTAAGTGCTAAGTAATTTTCATTAAACATAGTCTGTCTCTGTCTCCTCTCTCTCTCTCGCTCGCTCTCTCTATATATATGTATGTATGTATGTATATATATCTCTCTCTGAAAGTATTCTGTGGGTATTTTAGAATCCATAAAATATTTCAGCATACATAAAAGCATAATCATTATTCATCACTTTAGATTGCAGGGATATTGTAACCTTACTGAGAAACCACTCATGATTTCACCAGTTTAAAACTAATTAACCTGGAGTGACTGTTGGTAAGGCCTACTTTTGCTGCACACGGAATGCGTGTACTCTGACAAAGCACTCTCAGTCTGGGGAGGTAGCTTTTAGTAACAGGTGTGGCACCACGTGTCTGCTTGTGGTTGTCTGTGGGTGTTCTTTTAACATGGTTCCCTGAACATGGTTGCTTCGATGGTGAAGTGGCCAAATGCCTTCTAGTTCTCATACTGTCAATAACTGTGGTTTAATTTGCCTTTTCAAATTATTTTGTCTCACTCCACAGAATCCTAGATGTATCTTAATAATTCAATTCCTCTCGTGGAACACTTAATCCATTGCACATAGAAACACACTTACCCAATAGGGGAGTGTAGGGAGACAGATCGTGGGCATGACAACATTTTAACAGTAACTTAATTATGGGTGGCGTATTGTGTGGGATCGCTTTCTTCCAAATAGGACTCAGACAGTTAAGTTGCTCATGCAGCTATGTCAGTGTACTTTGTTCTTACCTTTGAACTGAGAGGGTTTTTATATTTGTTTAATTCCAGTAGATGGTAGTGAGTTACCAAAAATTACCTACATAATAATGTTTTCATCAGTCACTAAGACTTTTAGACTGTTACACTAGTAGGTACTAATCCTCAAATGGTGTAATTACAAAAGGTGATTTAAATATTATCTCCCCTGATTATTTTTGCACGTTGATGGACTTGACCTTAGTAAAACATGCTATACTGAATAATAAAAATTAAAATGAAGTTAAAAAATGACTGTATTCATGAAAGAAGCAAGTCTAAGCTGCAAAATAACAAGTGAAAAAGGACTCTTTCAAGTCCTTTTTTTTCAGTTCAATCATATATTTGGTGTAAATAACATCTTCATGAAGAAAAGGATCCGAATCTAAATTTCCTTTCACTCATATTTTATTTTGCAAAAAGTTTGTTAGAAAGTTGAGACTTGTTTGCCTCAGCTAAACTCACTCAGTTTTCATTGCTCAAGACCTTGCTGCTAGTTCGGTGCTTGAGCGTGCATTGCCGCATTCCATCTTCTCTATCTTCCAGGAGCTGACCATGCAGTAGTAGAGAGGAGGTGTGTATATAAGTAACAATTACAGGGGAGCGAAATGAATGGTCACAGAACACATAACAAGTTCTTTAAATGTTTACAAGAGAAAGCGGTCTATTTGGGTGTCTTTTTACTGGAAAGCCTATATAGGGCACGGCAAATTGTATTCTTTTGGATGCTGTATATCTATATCTGTATCTGGGCTATTGGAAATATCTTCAACTTTTATTTTGACAGGATTCTAAATTTGAGTATCTATGTGGATATTATCTCTTAATGTTAGGATTATGAAAGAAAACCTAAGCTTCGGACAGGCCCAAAATAGGTTCATAAAAATTTTTAACATGATCATCATACAGAATTTATGTTAGCCATTAAGTCAGTCACGGCACCACAACTAGATAAAGATTCCTGTTTCTTGTACTGTGGTCCCATAATGTTTGCCGCTTGTCCCAGAGTATCTAGAATGTTCTTTCTCTCAGTCAAGACATTAGTATTCCATACCAAGTACGCTAATAATTTTTGCTTTTTTAACTCCTCATTGGTCTCTAAAAGTTCATTCAGGCTTTTCTTTGAATCTGCAGTTGGAGCACACATTGATGAGGTTTGAACCATTGACATTTGAACATGTCACTGGCTTTCTCCTATTTGTCTTTAAATGGGAATAAATGGCAACAAATTTTTTTTTTTACTTTTGGGAGACCTAACAAGTTTTGAAATTCAGAATATTAGGCACCATCAAATGCAGATGCCAAGAATGGAAACTTTCCTGTTTTTCTTCGCCAATGTACAGTGCACTGAGGTTAGCCTTTCCTGGTTACCTGCACTCTCACAGGGAGACGGGATTGCCGTCAGCCGTGTACCAGCTGGCTTAAGACCGAAAACTGCCAGAGCTGTCCACAACTGCACGCTCAGCTATGCTCCACACTGCGCTATCTACTGAACCATCGGGCGAGCTCTGTTTGAGGCAGTTCTAAGCAAGAAGTACAGGGTTTGTTTCAGAAGCATAATCTTGACACCCAGAAACAATTTCTTACATTTATTGAAAGGCTCCATTTCTGCACTTCGTTTATACTGTTGTGCTTTTTGTGTTGGTGTTATTTTCAAATGTATTAATAATGATTTAAGGTACTCCTTTATCAGGAAGTCTTTGTAAATATAATACCAGCATTAAAGCAGGAGGGCATTGTGCACGGTAGAAATATTACATGTGTAATGATTTGCGTTCTTAATGTTCCAGAACCCTGGGGTTATTAGTAAAACGATTGGAGAAAGGTGGTAAAGCTGAACAAGAAAACCTTTTTCATGAGAATGATTGCATTGTCAGGATTAATGATGGCGACCTTCGAAATAGAAGATTTGAACAGTAAGTGTGTGTTGGCTGCACTGCTGTTCTTTCATGCTTTCGGCTTGAGAGAGTGCAGCCCAGTGAAATGCTTCAAACAACACATCTGTGTCTCTTTCTTTATACTAGAGAGGAGTATTTTCTGTTATTATCTAGCTTTTAAAAATTTAATCAAACTCCAGGTAATTACTACCATTAGACTATATTTCAAAATGCCCTCCGACTGACAGAGCGCTTCTTAAAATATTATGGGCCCAATTTAGACTTCACAATTTTGCTACTTCCTCACCTTTTGGAAAATTTGCCAGTGTGCTAGGTTTTACTATACTTCAACTCACATTTCCAACTTTGTTGCACGTAATGACTCCCCGTTTAAATAAGCAGAGAAAGCTCCTTTGAACCACAGTGTGGTCTACTCAGATTTTCTTTGTCCTGATTCAAGTCCTTATTTAATTAGAAAGATAAAAGTTGTCCAGTGCCTATCAAACAAGGCAAGAGTGTGCAGAAATCAAAAGGACTTCGTGTAGGATCTGACTAGGGAACCAGCATGAGGTGGAACAGTTTCTCAGGCTGGTCCTGGAATAGCACCGGGACCAAAACCCCTCACATTTTGTGTCACTGAGGCCGCCTTGGTGTTCTTGAGAATTTTGCATACACAGACTTGCATTCATGTTGCTGATGATGGATAGTTGATTTCTGTAGTTTTCTAAGTATATTTATCTCTTCAGAAACTCAAGTGGTCCCTTGTAATAAAATGTAATTTTTAAACATATTGGGTAATATTGTGGAGAGAAGATTGTATTTAATTTCCATTCCTATTGAAATTATAATACCCCTGTTGTGCTTAAAAGTATTATTTAATAATTTGTGATTGAGAGCACAGTATCTTCTCTGTAGTTACAGATAATTTTGTCATTTTTATTAAGAGAACGAGAAATTTATATTTGGAGAAACAGCAATGCTTCCATCGGAGCTTGCAAACTTGATTGATAAATGGGATATTTTAAAATTTTGTTTTTCAGTTTCAACAAAGTCTGTCAGTTTTTGTTGCTTAATTAGTATACTTAATTAAGCTCATAATATCTTCTAGTCTGCCAGTGTTAATTTGCTAATTTTCCATTCTTTCTCAAACCCAGAGCACAACATATGTTTCGCCAAGCCATGCGTACACCCATCATTTGGTTCCATGTGGTTCCTGCAGCCAATAAAGAGCAGTACGAACAACTATCCCAGAGTGAGAAGAACAATTACTATTCAAGCCGCTTCAGTCCGGATAGCCAGTATATGGATAACAGGAGTGTGAATAGTGCAGGACTTCCAGCACTGCAGAGAGCTCCCAGACTGAACCACCCGCCCGAGCAGATAGACTCTCACCCCCGACTACTACCTCAGAGCACACACCCCTCCGGAAAACCGCCAGCGGCTCCAGCCCCAGCACCGCAAAATGTATTTAGTACAAATGTAAGCAGTGGTTATAACACCAAAAAAATAGGCAAGAGGCTTAATATCCAGCTGAAGAAAGGTATGACCCACCTTGTTTTGTTTTATGGAATTTATTTTATTTTATTTTATAAGATTTTATTTATTTGAGAGAGAAAGAGCACAGAGGGGGAGCGGCAGGCAGAGGGAAAAGCAGACTCCCCGCTGAGCAGGGAGCCCGATGCGGGACTCCATCACGACCCCAGCTGAAGGCAGACGCTTAACCAACTGAGCCACCCAGGCGCCCCTATGGAATTTATTTTAAAAATCAAATCAACTATCCCATTATTAGAGGAAAGAACTGATA
Organism: Halichoerus grypus; assembly: GCF_964656455.1. NCBI lineage: Eukaryota > Metazoa > Chordata > Mammalia > Carnivora > Phocidae > Halichoerus > Halichoerus grypus. The sequence continues at coordinate 72,300,517 of NC_135717.1, read as the reverse complement.
TAACAACTTAAAAAATGTATTTAAAATTATAGTTTTTAAGCTTTTCAGATTCATTTTGCTATATCAGAATTAAAGTATGAAATTCAGAGAAAATAAGGCTTTAAAAATAAGTTTTTGTGAAGAAGGTAGCAGTTACTACTGTGGTAAAACTTTTTGGTAAGGGAGGAAATTGGTTTCAGGATATACTATTAAACCTAAAACAATAGTAAGGACTTGACTGTTTTGATCACCCCACTTGATGTCCAGACATAACTCTCAAAGAGGACGTTAGAGCTCCTCCACTTTAACCCCATCATTTTGGTAAGGGCAAGTGATTGATTTGAAGCTGTCGTGGTTCGTGGGAATAAAGAGTAGGTTCACCGAGCAGGTGGCTCCTTGTCCGCTACTTTTCCAGAATATTATACTGCTTTCCTTCCTTAAGATGACAAGGGAAATTCTAATGGACCTTGCTAACTCTTTATTACATACGCCTTATATCAATTTATTTATTTAAGTATCCTTTCCATAGACTGTGCATCCTTGTGTACAGGAAGCATGCTTTTCCATTTTGTTCTTGACGACTCAGAGCAGACTGCTAGGCTTGATTTTCCGATTTCCAGACACTGTCCCCTCCAGGCATTGAGTTAGACTTTTGCTGTTAATCATCCATTGTAGCTGAGCATTCTGATATATTTTAAAATCATCTCTTTCAAAATGGTGTCATAAAGAATATTTCTCTTTTTATGAGCTCAACCAACTCCTACAGTTTAGGTGAAAATGAATCCAAGAGAGGTTGAGTGATTTCCCCAAGTCTCGTGGCTGTTGGCAGCAGATTCTTACGAGAACATATTCCATATCCTGACCTTTAGACCATTCTTTCCATTTGGAGTAGGGTTTACAGGGTTGTAAACTCTGAGATTCCTATTTCCTTTCTAATCATATTCTTTCATTGAACTTTATGTGAACCACAAACTCCTTATTTCTGGTTACTGACTTTTAAGCTCCAAATACTTGGTTGACATGATCAGGAATTGACAGCTTTACTCCATTTTTGAAACCTCTTACAAATGCAGAGTTATGTCAGCATAAACCCCTTTTAGCTTTGTTAATTCCTAAATGAGATAAGTATCAGATCCTGTCTTCTTCTTTTTCTACTCAAATGACAGGCCCTTGTTTTTAAGCAAAAACACAGTAAGAACCACAAATGGAATTGTAAAAAAAAAAATAAAATTCTGCTTGGGATCTCTCAACAGAGGAAAAATATTTTACTTGGCCATTCTCATAAAGATACTAGTTCATAAATATCTTTGCCCTTTTACACTAACAGGCATACTTATTTCGTTAATTATGGTTTTTTACACAATTATATTTTAACAACTTATGATACAATATGAACTTTTAAATGAAGTGAAACTTTACTTGACATTAAAAGAGGCATTCTTTTGAATACAGAAATTAAGTTTTATTTTAATAGCATTTTAAAAGATGATTACGTTGACACAGCTAATTGACAAAGACTGCGCTCAATCATCAAGATCAGAAAAATGGAAGCAGTGGTTTTCTTTTAAACATTTTTCTGACTTTGAGTATTCTAAATGATATAGAGCTTCATAGCTCTATTTTGATTTTAATTTACTGTGAGAATGTATGACAAAACACGGAAACCAACTGTACATTCTGTCAATACTTACAAATATTTTATATGAAAAATAAATTAAGTTTATGATAAATAATAGTGCAGAATGCTGATTCTCTTTGATTAGTACTGAATAGAGGTATTTTAAATAATAATGATTGTATGACAATTGAACAAGCTTTCATTGTAGCTAACAGATACGATTATTACCAGTTACAATTGTTACATTTAACATTTTTAATGAAGTACATCAAAAACATAGGGTGTGTCCATGTTAAACTTTAAACTCAGTTCAGAGTGAACTGACATGCTTTGAATGACAGTTCTTCTTTCATAAACTGAGATCAGTTCTATGTGCTAAATGGAGAAACCTTCATGACAATGATTCTTAGGCATAATTTAGGAACCATGTCATATAAACATGACAAAATAGAACAGGCCTTATGTACTTGCTCCCATAATTATGATTTCTTAATATTTATTGCCATTTTGCCATTCTCAGATACCCTGCTCTTTTGTAGAAATTAGCTTTTTAATAAAGTCAGAGGAGAAGGTCAGTAATCTGTTTCAGTCAGTGCAAAATGTTTTGTTGGCTTTGCTAAATGAAAATTGATATCTATTTATCTTTCTTTTAAAGGTCACTGCCTGAACTTTTAGCTTACAGATTTAGGGGTTATTGCTGATATTTTAATAGTATTGAGGTTCATATAACAGTCAGTCTTTGTAGTTCATACAAATTAATATTGCAAAAGGGGAATAATTTAGAATTCTTTCTTAATAAATGTTATTGCAAGTCATTAGAGTTTCATGAAAGCACAGAGACATATGGAAAAGTCCCAGCAGAATAATTAGGAAAATTTCATATAGACAAGATGCCATTCAAGTCTTCAGCACAGAAGACTCAAGAAATTAACAGTCCAGGCACATTAAAGTGACTTCAGGCTTGAAGTAAATGAATGTTTTGTTTGTACTTGGGAATATATAGGGTAGGTTCTGTTACAGGTATAACTATGGGGTGTTTTCTTCATATCAACTTCATGTTTCTTCTTTAACCCACGTTTTGATTCATAGTTACTTGCCCATATTTATTTACTTTTACAGATTTGTACTCTTGCTTCTAGTTTTGTACTAAGTGCTGCATCAAATTAATATATCCTTCCATAGATTTTTCACCTTTATGTAGCTCTTTATTCTTCCCACATGAGCCAAGTATTTGTCCTAGTATCACTTTGACTGAAATGGAACCTAATATCCTAAAAAGCAATTTTTTAAAAAGCTCCAGTAGAAATTAATCATTATTAGAAGTGTTATAAAAACTGTGTGATTCATTAGAAATTTGTTGCAGTCTTGACATTTTTTCTTGGCTCATTTTGGCTTGTTGCGTGTCGGTTCTAGTAACATGCAACGCCTTTTCTATACTGTATTGCACTTATGAGTGCCTGTCAGGAAAGCTGCTGAAGAGCCTAGAATTAAAACTGTACAGACCAGCACAGTGATCTGTAAATGCCTTATTAATTTCAGTACCTTTAAACATAATATGATGGTCCTTAGACTTGGTAGCTCTGATCTGAGATGGGGTCTTCCCTGGGTAATTTGCCTTTGTTTTTTATTTTTACAATTTTATTTATTGGTTGAGAAATATATATGGTAAGATTTAGGTAAATAGAAGAGAACTAGGCAAATATAATATGGTTCATCCTGTCAGTAAATTGTTTTAATTATAGTGTGGGGAGGTTCTGTTATCTAGAAAAAATTTTCTTTTCACTATTTCTTTTCCATCTTCCTGATCATTTTCTCTTTCCTTGCTCCTCCTCCTCCCCTTTAAATCTGGATACCATGATTGCACAATATTAATTGATATTTGAGGTACTGTGGGTTTTAACAGAATTTTTTTTCCACATGGAGAAATTAAGTTTATTTCACGTCAAATATTTTGACCAGTTTAGAAACTTTCAGCAGTCATATCTGTATATTACCTTTCGTCTGTCTTGGACTAGATTCCCATTTCTTCTTAAAGAATTTTGATATATAAGCCATTTTAAACCTTCCCTAATTTAGTCTGTTTTGGAAAAGCTTTTCAGACTTTTAAAGTATTAAAAGCAGTGTAGGCCACTGTGAAAATTACAAAATGTCAAGCTGAGGTAGAGAATAACAAAACCTTTCTGTGCCATATACCTCCGAAATTCAAGGTATCTCATTTTATTTACTTTTTTTGTTGTCATTATGTATTTAGGTACAGAAGGCTTGGGATTCAGCATCACTTCCCGAGATGTAACAATAGGTGGCTCAGCTCCAATTTATGTGAAAAACATCCTCCCAAGAGGGGCTGCCATCCAAGATGGCCGACTTAAGGCAGGAGATAGACTTATAGAGGTGAGTGGCTTCTCTAAGTCAGAAGTTCCGTAATTATTAAAAAGTTCCATTTTTACTCTTGCTTCTAGTTTTGTACTAAGTGCTGCATCAAATTAATGTATCCTTCCATAGATTTTTCACCTTTATGTAGCTCTTTATTCTTCCCACATGAGCCAAGTATTTGTCCTAGTATCACTTTGACTGAAATGGAACCTAATATCCTAAAAAGTAATTTTTAATACTATACCATCAGGGTCAGTTCTTTTTCACATCTTCATAAGTATGAAATTATATATTTTAGTAGAAGTTTGCATCATAAAGCAGTGTATTTCTGCTTTACTTCGACTTGTTTCCATGTTATTTGATGAGAAATATCTTTTCATTGAGTGTACTCATAAATTTTTAGTTACTCAGACATTCAGTTTATGAGATAACATTTGTCATTATGTAAGTACAGTGTCTCCTAGGTTCTATTTCTACATGGCTTTAAATTTATGTCTGGCAATATAGAAATGATATCTACTTTGTAATCAGAACAGAGACAAATGAAGTAAATGAAAACAGTGTGTCTTGATGAGAGGAAATTTTGAAATGGCAGCGTGGAGAATGAATTGAGACATAAAAATCAAATGTCAGAAAAAAATAGTTTTTCAAAATTTCCTTTCTGTACCTCATGAGTTTCGGTTCATTGGTCTTTGAGGCCATCTTAGACGTACATAAACATACATAGGCATTTCTGTGTGTGTGATTGCTTGTGTATATAGAAGTAAAAGGAAGAAAGATTGAGAAAAATAGATTAGTCGCTTTTCTTAGTGTTTTCTTCAGAAAATGTGTCTGTATTCTTGGCAGCAGATACGGCCTTTCCTAATTATTAACTAGTGTTCAAACACTAATGTTAAACTGCATTTTGTGGCATTACCCTTTCTTCTTTACTTGTAGCTTCATATGTAGTTTCGAATTCTCCAGATCAAACTCTCCTAAAGATTTCTTGAAAAGTAATGGAGCGAAGGATTGCCTTCTAGGAAAAGGATTTTTCCATGGCTACATACTGCGCCTAGATTTCTTAAATCTTGCTCCTTTCCTTTGTGTCTTATTCTTGTGACACCATTTTTTAAAGGGGCACTGGTAGAGGCTAAATAGAAGGAAAGGTTCGAGTATAAATTATATTTAGAGTGTTGTTTCCAGAAAGGGCCACTTGTCCTTGGTGCATAAATTGAGTAGTGTTGGTCCAAGTGTGCGGTTATAGCTTGTTTTATGTAGTAAGTAGGAGGCTCAGCTGGGACTTGAATTTATCATCTTTGCCCCCTGAGTCCAAAACATATCTGTCCTCCTCTCTCTCTGGCATCAGCCTCACCTTCTTTCTTTCCTGTTGACTCTCTTTCCTCCCATAATTACTTTACTTTCAACACATCACAAAGGCTTTTGTTTTTCTTTTTGAGCAGTGGGAAGAGCCTGAAACCTCTATTTCTTCAGAGTTAGGCTCTATTTTCTGTAGCTGTCAGCTTTACTTCAAACTACATTTTCACAAGTCTTAAACCTAACTTTCTAGTATCTGTAGTTGCATCTACACAGTGTCAACAGTTTTGTGGGCAGTTTTTCTGAGCATGTGGATATTTGGAAGCATACTTAAAAAAAGTATCAAGTCACTCTTTTTTTTTTTTTTAATCTGGAAATTTTTCCTTTCTTTGAACCTGTTACTACTTATCTATTTTGTGCAATCACTTAAATAGTAGTACACTGAGCAGTAGAAGATGGTTTTTAGTGGAGAGGGAAATGTTCCAAAAGGTATTTTAACTACAGGGTAATTTTGATATTACAATTTAAATAATATACTTTATTGTCATGGACAAAATGTTATTTTTCTCTAAAGCGAATACTATCGAATAGTTTATAAAAGAGATTTTCACTCTTATTTCTTTTAAATATATAGTGCTTTCTGGTAATGTTATTATACTTCCTTAAAGGTAAAAATAATGAGATTCCCCAGAAATTGGTTATTTCAAATCTCTCTTTTTTTTTTTTAAGATTCTCTTAAAACATTGAAAAATATCAAGGTATTGCTACCTCAAAATATTGCTACCCCTCTATAAATATAATTATTATTTTGTATTCTTCTTTTAATGTTTGTCTTTTAGGGATAAAAAGTTATCTTTATAAGTTTCAGTAAAATTTCGTTGAAAGTTTTACCAAAATATTTTTAGTGTGTTTTTACTACTCCCTCTAACAGCAACACCTTTTAATTTGGTATAAGATAATCTATGATACATGAGGCCATCAAGATATCTCAGTCCAAAGCCATTAAGTTTTGTGTTAACCTGGTAATTTGGATATATTTGATTTTTAGTTGTTTTTGTTAATGCTCTGGTGGCTGTGGCTTTTGGCTTATTAATGAACACTAAAAGATTTACTACTTCCTGTCCTACTTCTAGATACCTAGGCTGTGTTTCTTTATTAGCTACCAAATCATGGGAGAATTGACCACGAAATGAGCTGTGCTCCATAAGAGACATGATACATTCTAGGATGTGTGTCTTTTCTTCAGTCATACGTTTGCACAGCACTGCAGCTGAAAACTTTTTATTTGTTTTAGGTAAATGGAGTAGATTTAGCAGGCAAATCCCAAGAGGAAGTTGTTTCCCTGTTGAGAAGCACCAAGATGGAAGGGACCGTGAGCCTTCTGGTCTTTCGCCAAGAAGATGCCTTCCACCCAAGGGAACTGGTGTGTAAATTTAGAGCAGATGAAAGATTTCTGATGCACATGAGCCAGGGATCTGGGCTAGTCACTTGATGGCCAGTGTTTATTGAGACATTTTCCAAACAGTTTCTATATTTTATATATCTTTCAGCCTTAACTTTGCATAAGCATTCTTTTCTTATATTTGCTCAGTTTTGAAGATAGATCTCCACAATATTGAGTGTAGGGGTATTTAAAAATCAGATTGCAAGGATATTTTCTAGGACAGCAAATGCTTATGAGGGAACACTTTCAGATGGACTGATTGAATACAGAGACGTTGATTACTTCATAACTGTCACTTCAAAGGCTGTTGTTGAAAACTTGCCATCTCCTCCACTACGTATGACAAATGTTCATATTTCAGATTTTCATAGTGCATCCAGCTAAGCCAAGTAAAGCTTCTTGCTTCCTGTTGTATGAAAAGGAGTACCTTAACTAGAGTATTACTGTTGAAAGTAAGGAGACCTGAGTGGTACTAAGCCCCATGGCCATTAATTACCAATATTGACATTACTTGGAATGACATAGATGAAATCAAAAGGCATTTGTTTGCACTTCATTTCATTTTTTAAATGTGTATCAATATGTCTAAATATAAGAGGTATTTACATAGTATTGGTGTGAATGAAATATGTATACTAAGTTGACATAGTTTGAATGTTTTTCTGCAAGAAGTGCCAGGTTTCATTTACTATATAAAAACAACATAATTGGAGGAATCACTTTTATCTTTTAAATGTGGTAAGAAAAGTGTTTTATTTCCAGTATAAGTGGTATTTTAAATGTTTCAAAACAGATTTTAGTTGGGCCATTTTAGAGCATTTGACATCTCTTTCAGTCAGTTTTTAGCTTTAAGCAATAATTAATTCATATATACTGGAATGGCAAGGTTTTAGGGGCACAGTTCCCAAATTTATCCTATAGCCCTAAATCTCTTAGGCTAATATTTCAAGTACGGATGTGTCATGGTTAGTAAGATTTTCCTTTTATTATGAGCCAGATATGTTTCAGTGTAGGAATACCCCATCCCCTGGTTACACAAATTTGCTGTGATTTCATGGAATTTCCGATTGTGATAGGGCTGTAAGCTGAACGCTTGTGTTTTAAGTAGGTTTTGAAAATTATAAAAACATCTTTATTTCTATTTTAAAATGTTGAATGCATTATTTCCCAATTTAAATTCGGTTTTCCATTTTCCCCCCACTGTTATCCAATTTTGTGCTTAAAATGCCACCTGATCCTAAATCTGGAGATGTCTCTATTAAATTGTAAATGAGCCCTTAAAAAAAATATACTAAGCTTTAGATGGGATTTGATGAAGCTTTAATTCTTCGTCAGTATATCTTAGCCTGGGTAATAGTTAGCATTATCAGATTGCCAAAGCTTAAACACTGCTCTTCAGCAGCCCTTCCCAGACTCAGTGCCAACATCTAGCCAGCTTAAGGTTATTCAGGTTCTTCTTGTCCAATTTTGATCTTCCAGGCTTCTGTTTTCCCCTTCTGCTGCCTAGTTTTTTTTCTTGGTTATTTAATTTATTGCTTGTGAGCTTTTCATTAAGGAGTGAGCCAGTAGGCCGTCAGTCTATTATTCATGTTGCAGCTGCTTTTTAAGATTTCAAAGAATAAAATTCTGAAACTTAAAGGGGAGGGGGTGCATTTAAAATGATCTTTGAATCCAATTAACAAAACTCTTTTCCTCTGGGTGTCTGTGTTTAAATTCTGTGTCTAAAACAAAATACTGTTATCAATATGTGCCTTTTTAATAAATCAACCTTTTAAATATCTATGTAATTAAAGCAACTCTATAGTATGTGAAAAAAAATCACATTTATAATCTGTGTAATATTTTAAAGTATAATACTTATGGTTCAGACTGTGGTTCAGACTGTTACTATCTGGTGTAGCTATCAAATTATAATATACCTTAGATGTAGTTGGGGAAATTAAAAAAACCAAAACAGTGCCATGAATAGAGAGCCAGTCTGGTGAGATTTGTTTTCCTCCAAATAATAAAGTCATGATATAATGTGAGCGAACAAGTAAAAATTTACATCAGAAAAATTTCTTAAAACACACACCAACACACACACAAGATAATATAACCACATCAGTGCAAGTTTGGAAGACAATCATACATCATCCATAATATAATCACCCTCTATATATTTCGTGGGTTTTAAGAACCAACAAAATTTCCTTTAAAGTCAAGCTTTGTGTCCCTGTGTGTTGAAGATGGCTTTGGTCAGTCTGTATTTATATTTTTCTTCAATTCTTCTAGAATGCAGAGCCAAGCCAGATGCAGATTCCAAAAGAAACGGTAAGAGCTTTGTCTTTTGCAGGGTACAGAGATGTTGGAAAGATAAATGGAACTAACTTCTGACTAATTATATATGAAGTTACTTGTCCTCCCTTTTCCTGGCTCATAATAGATACTACGTAGGTTCATTAAATTCCAAAGTGGTCTCATCTTAAGCTGACTTATTGCTACTACTGCAGATGGAGAATATTTCGTGATTACTTTTGGATAGACAAGGAAAGAACAGAGACAGACGTTAGAGTAGTTTCCTGTCACCTTCAGAGTAAGAGGGACCAAAAGTTGGTAAGTGTAGTAGTTTGACATAAATATAAAAGACTTTGTGAGTTGTGAAATATTATATTTTAAGTGGCTACAAAGGAAAAAAAAAAAAAGTAAAAAAAAAACTTGATTCAGGCACAGGAAAATAAAAAAAAATAAAAGCACAATAAAAGTGTATCATATGCAGGAAAAATAAAGTGATAGGTCAGTAATTAGGCACAACATACTAGTTGTCATAATAACTTATAATGGGGTAATTTCTTTTAATAAAAGTAACTGCTCACAGCTTCGATTAAAATGCAAACCTAGTTGTGTCCTGTTAAAGAGACAAATCCTAATACAGACTAGAAATAAAGGAGTAAGTTGAGTTCTAACAGGCAATGCTAATGTAATGAAAATAAGAATTGCCGTATCAGCGTACCAGTCTTTGAAAGTATGGTTTTAGTGTGGAGGTACAGTGTAGGGTGAAAAGAGAAGGTGTTTTTATATTGACATGTAATATCCAGTAGAAATTCTAATAATCATGATCCTTTATACACCAACAACAAGGCATAAAAACATATCCCAAACTCTTACAAGTAGTGAGAAAATTTACCAAAACCATATCTACAGTGGGTGATGCTAGTATGTATTTTTCTAAAAATTGTCATATTAGGTAGACAAAAAATTAGACCATGAAGAATTTGAATAACATATTTAACAGGTTTGGTTTCTCTTTACACATTCATGAACAGACAGCTTTGAACCTAATAAACAAAATGTTATTTAAAAATATTCCATAATTAAAAACATGGGTGACAAATCAGACCTCAGGAAAATTGGTAAACAGTCTTGAGAATATTATTATACATTCATAAGTATGGGTTGTAGAAAATTTATGGTCTTAATTTTTATTCATAAAATCAATTGGTCAGTATAACTAATGAAAATCAAAATGGTATCTGTGTTTGTGTATGGTGGGTAGGTTGAAAGGGAAGAGGAAATTAGATTGATTTTTAAAGAATTTAAACTGGGCACAAGTGTGATTCATAAAAAGCCAAAATACTTAAAATAGCATGATATTGTTATGGGAATAGACGAAGAGAGTGCTTGAACACATCAGCAATGATAGACCTGATGTATATATGCATATACATATATATGTATGTATAAGGCAGCATTTCCAAGTAGTTGTAAAAGATGGTTTATTTCATATTTAAAATAATTAGCCATTCAGTTTAAAAAGTTAGATTTCTTTTTCTCACCATACACCAAAATAAATCCCAGTTGGTTTATGAAATTAAACCTTAAAAAGTACTAAAATGTATTAAGAAAAAACTATGCAAAAAACAAAATAAGCAAAAATGTAAATAAAAAAATTAAAAAATATATGTGAAAAATCTGTTAGCTTTGGATAGTGAATGCCTGGCCAAGCATGGCAAAACCAAAATTTTCATTAGGTAATAGATTTAGATTTGTCTATAGAAAACTTTTGTATAGCAATAACCATACCATGAAATAGTGATAAATGCTAAATAAAATAAATGCTAAATAAATGCTAAATGGGGAAAGTATTTTGCACTGTGACCCTTGGTGAATAACTACCCCTTTATTGTTGGGATCTCATCATAGAGCTTTTAGGAAAATGGAATGATTTCACACATAAAGTACAGTTGACCCTGAGGTTTGAACTGCATGGATCCACTTATATGTGGATTTTTTTTTTTTTTAATAAAATATAGTACCGTATTGTAAATGTATTTTCTCTTATTATTGATAACGTTTTCTTTTCTCTAGCTTACTTTATGGTAAGAATACAGCATATAATACATATGACATAGAAAATACGTGTTAAACAACTGTTTATGTTATCAGTAAGGCTGTTAGTAAAGTTTATAGGGAGTCAAAAGTTTTATGAGGATTTTCTACTGTGTGAGGGGTCACTGCCCATAATCAGCACCTGTTCAAGTCCAGGACAACGTGAGATAGAAAATCATGCTATAAGCTGTAAAGATAGGCATGTTCTTTCAAAACATTTAGGCAGTCCTGGCAAGGAAATTGGTGATTAGCCCTGACCTTTTCAGTCACTGAAGGGAAGAAGTGGCGTTGGTTTTAAATGCCATATTCCACTGAGAATTCCAACGTCCATTTTAGTCCACTGCTTACGCAGTAGCCTCCTGTGTTCATGAGAAAATTTGTCCAGCAAATGACAATTCAGTCACCTTAACAAAAGAAGAAATATACACATGTACGTGTGTCTGATGTCTGATTACAAATGGAAGTTTTTTTCTGATGAGAGTTTTTCCAAGCTCAGTCAGAAATCACAGTTTTTTTTTCTAAATATTTTCTTTTTGGTTTCTTTGTTATTGTTGTTGACTTGTTTTTAATAGGTCCTCTCACATCTGTGCCTCTGTTTCTGCTCTTGCTCCGTATATAAGACAATACAATTTTGGGTTGTTAAAGGCTTCATGTTACATTTAAAACTTAAAAAAAAAAAAACAAAAGACTTCCCGGGTCGCTGCCTCTCTTTGTACCTTTTGAGGGCAAGTCATTAAATTCATTTAAGTCTTGAAATTCTCTGATATTATTTAAACTTTTAGGTAATTGTAAGCACCTTGAGAATAGATAGGTCATAAAAGTCAATTAATTTGTTTGTTGGTTGATTATTACAATGACCCATAACTGATTTAGTCTGAGAAATTGAAAACATGTCATTAAGGTATATGAATAAGTTCAATGAGTAGTAGACCTCTTGAATTTATGAGATGGAAGTTTCCTGTACATCTTCTAAGTATCATCTTAATTAATGAGAGTGGGAGATTGTAGCTGGGGCACAAGGGTGCCGGAGCATCTAGCTCTTGGGGTCCAGGCAGACCAGTTCCAGCTGCTTGCTGCTGACAGGATCCAGAGGCAGAGAGACAAATGGTAGGGAAACAAGAAAAGAATTTATTTCAGTGAGGCCAACACTGGGAAGACAGTGGACTAATATCTCAAAGACTATCTCCAAAGTGCTGAAAATACTTCCAGGTTTATATAAGGAGAAATGTGGAGCAAAGGTTGGTACATACATATATTGCCAGGTGAACCGGGGAGACGTGGGCTCTGAGGCTTCAACCCAGCCTGTCCCAAAGATGTCACCCAAGTCGTTTGGTCTTGTTATGAGAAAGAATTACAGGACAGACACAACACAGACTAGAGACAGAAGCTGGAATGTTTATTAAAGTGAGAGTACACTCTCCAGATGTGAGAAGGCCAGTGAGTGAGCTGATTATCCTGGGGGTTGGGTTTATATCTTTTATTGACAGTTGTGGAATATTCATTACTTGGGTGGGGATTTCTTGGAAGCTGGTTTTGAGCCTTTTCTTCCTTATTTGGGCAGGGGTTTCCAGCCTACTTTGTCAGCCATCTTGGGCCTGTCTGGTTTGACCTTGGTTCTTGTGGTTTTGTTCTGGAGTGTTGCCAGGACAGGCCTCTGACTTTGTCAATAGCTGGCCATGACTGACTTTTTCTTGGCCTCCAGGCCTCCTGTTAGAACCTAACTGAATGTCTCTAACACATAGGTGGGCAGTGAATGTCAGGTTGATCATTGTCTTGAGGTCAGTCACACTTGGGTCTTCCTGGCTCAGGGTAGTCCTTATTGCCCCGGGGCCGGTGGGGGGGGTTAGTTTTGGCTCCCATCAGGACATGCTTTGCTGGCAGGGTCTTTTGCCTGAGTTAAGAGTTAAACTGAAAAGAAGAACTTAATCCATTAGAAAGTACAGATTGAGGTCAAAATGGAAATAGTTGAAGTCCTTTTTCAAGATTAGAAATTCTGGTTGCAAATTAACCATTGAAAATTGGCCAGAAAGCCGAATTATTTAGCACAGGCTCACCACCACTTGCTCTATGTCCTGAATAAACTCCTTTGCCTTTGAGAAGTTTATTCCCTTAATATACGGCATCTCATGTGGATGTCCTGGTAGGAGGTACTAGTCAGGGTTCTCCAGAGAAACAGAACTCATAGGATATGTGTATATATAGGAAGAGATTTAGTATAATAGTTTGGCTCGTGTGATTCATGAGGCCACCAAGTCCACATCTGCAGTGTGGGTCAGCAGGCTGCAGACCCTGGAGAGCCAATGTTGCCGATTCAGTCTCAAGTCAGTTGGCTGGAGAATCTCCTCTTCCTCAAGGAGGCTGTCTTTCTGTTTTGTTTGGCCTTTAACTGATTGAATGAGGCCTACCCACATTGTCGAGGGCAATCTGTTTTATTCAGAATTCATCAATTTAAATATGAATCTCCTTCAGAAACACCCTGTGAGTTGACATATAAAATTAACATCACAGTGAGGTGTAGTGAATTTACCTGCTGGCTATAAGACCTTGACTTACCAAAGTGCCAGTTTCTTCCTTGGCTTCAAATAGGACTAATGCAAAACTGGTTAGGAAGCTCCCCAAAGAGCTATTGAGTAGGATCCATGTCAAAATACAATTTTATGTTAAACAGATTCAGGGCTATGAGATAAAAGTAGGCCTTTAGAAAATAATATGGTTTAGAGATGATACTAGAGCACAGAGATAAGATATGCTTAAAAGTCATGAATTCAAAATGCATTCCAAAAAGAATGGATTCTTTTTATGTATTAGTGGATTCTAGTATTAGTGGATTCTCCCTATGAAAAATGCAGGGATATAGTGGGGAGTCCTGGAAGAGGTGGAGGCATCTTGATAGGCTAACTTCAGAAGATTTAGTCTTGATATAGAGATTTAATGAGGTAGGTAATAAGCATTGTCATTAAGAGGTTCATTTAACTAATGGTTATAGGAGATCAAGTAAATGCTACCATAATGACCCCACTGTAAAATGAGAAAACCGCAGAAGAAATTAAAAGAACAATCCCATTTGCAGTAGTATCAAAAAGAATAAAATACCTAGGAATAACGTGAACCAGGGAGGTGAAAGATCTGAACACTGAAAACCGTTAAGACATTGATGAAAGAAGTTGAAGGTGACACAAATAAATGGAAGGATCCTCTGTGCTCATGGATTTAAAGAATTAATATTGTTAAAATGTCCATACTGCCCAAAGTGATCTACAGATTTAATGCAATCCCTATCAAAATTCCAGTGACATTTTTCACAGACATAGAAAAGTAAGACTAAAATCCACATTGAACTACCAGAGACCCTGGCAGCTAAAGCAATAGTAAGAAAGAACAATTAAGCTGGAGTCATCGCACTTCCTGATTTCAAACTATATTACAAAGCTGCAGTTATCAAGACAATATGGCATTGGCATAAAAACAGACACAAAGATCAATGGAACAGCATAAAGAGCCCAGAAATGAACCCATCTATATATGGTCAATTAATTTATGACAAAGAACCCAGACTCTACATGGGGAAAGGATAGTTGTGTTGAGAAAACTTGATCTTCACATGCAAAAGAATGAAACTCTTATTTTATACCATACACAAAAATTAACATAAATGGATTAAGGATTTAAATGGATTTATGAAACCGTAAAACTCCAAGAAGAAAACATGCTCCTTGACATTGGACTTGCTGATGATTTTTTGGATTTGACACCAAAAGCAAAGGGAACAAAAGCAAAAGTAAACAATGGCAACTACATCAAATTAAAAAGCTTCTGCACAGCAAAGGAAATCAATAAAATGAAAAGACAACCTAGAGAATGGGAGAACATGTTGGCAAATAATTCCATCTGATAAGGGGTCAATATCCAAGGGACATGAAAAACTCCTACAACTCAATAGCAGAAACATCAACAATCTGACTAAAAAATGGGCAGAGGAACTGAATAGAAGTTTTTCCAGAGAAGACCTACAAATGGCCAGGAAATACATGAAAAAGTGCTGAATGTCAATTAATCACCAGGGAAATGCAAATCAACACCACAGGAATCACCTCACAACTGTTAGAGTGACTACATCAAAATGACAAGAGATAACAAGTGTTGGGAGAAAGTGGCAAAAGGGAACACTTGTACACTGTTGGTGGGGATGTAAATTGGTGCAGCCACAATAGACGATAGTATGAAGGTTCCTCATAAAATTAAAAATAGAGCTACCATGTGATCTAGCAATCCCACTTTTGAGTATGTATATCCAAAGAATTGAAATCACTATCTCATTGCAGCATTATTCACATTAGCCAAGATATGGAAATAACCTAAGTGTTCATCAGTAGATTCATAAAGATGTGGTGTCTATATACGTTGGAATAGTATTCAGTCACGAGAAGGAAGAACATCCTGCCATTTGCAACAACATGGGTGAACCCCGAGGGCATTACGCTACATGAAAGAAGTCAGAGAAAGACAAATACTGTATGGTATCACTTATATGTGGAATCTAAAAAAGCCAAACTCATAGAAACAGACTAGAATGGTGTTTACCAGGGCCTGGGGGATGGGAGGAAAGAGGAGATGTGGGTTAAAGAGTATAAGTTTCCAGTTATAAGATGAATAAGGTCTGGGGATCTAATGTAGAGAATAGTGATTATAATTAATAATACGGTATTATATACTTGAAAGTTGCTAAGAGAGTAGACCTTAACTGTTCTTACCACAGAAAGAATATATAATTATGTGATGTGATGGAGATGTTAGCTAGTACTATGGTGGTAATCATTTTTCAGTCTGTCACTGTATCAAATCACCCATTGCACACCTTAGACTTATACAGTGTTATATATTAATTATATCTCAAAAAAGCTGGAAAGAAAAAAAAAATCCAGTCAAATCAGACAAATCAAATAGGGAGCTTAATGAGGGAGTGAATTTTGAGTCATTACATTTTTATCGATGTCTTTGTACAAATTCTTTGGGTTAAATTAATAATGAAACACTTCTGTAGTCCCTATAATGTAAATCAATGTTGGTACTGTAGAGAACACACATTAAAGTGTTTTTTTGAGTTTTTGATGAAGACTTATACTATCAGACACTAATCATATGTTGGCTTTAGTAGTTTGGTTTTGAGCAGCAAATATTGCTATTGTCATAAACATTTTATAAAATCTTGTGCTATTTTTAGTGCTTTAAATGCTCAGACTTTTTTTTAAAACTTTTTAGTTTAAATTTAATTTAATTAGATAAGTTTGAATTCAGATGATTCAAACTTATTTTTTTTAAGTTTATTTATTTATTTATTTATTTAGTAATCTCTATACCCAACATGGGGCTTGAACTTAAAACCCTGAGACCAGGAGTCACATGCTTTTCCGACTAAGCTAGACGAGGCGCCCTGATTCAAACTTAGGTTAAAATGATCTTTCTCCAAAGTTGGGATAGAATAATATTTTCATGATATTATAAAAATTGTAATGATTTTGTATAGTCAATCTCTGTGTCAATTCACGTGAAATTGCTTATTATTACTATAGTAAGATAAGGATTTCTTAGTGTTTGATGTGCTTGTCCTTGAGAAATATATCTTATTTATTTTTTATTCTCCTTTTGTAGATAGTAATAAAATTAATATTTTTAAAATTTATTATATGATTTTTTTTGGTATTGAACTCTTAGGTTATTTTTTATGTTGGTAGAAATACCTGTTTTAAATGAAAACTGTTTTAGATATAGCAGAAGTATTCTGGATTAATTCCTGTGTACCATTTTCATTCTGAAATGTCAGACTTTTAGGAAAGTTTCAAAAACAGTACAGAAAACTCCAGTATGCCCTTCACCACATTCCCCAGTTGTTAATATTTTACCACATTTGATACATAATTATCTTTCATCCTCCACCCTCTCTCTACTTTTTCCTTTGTTCCTTCCCACTATATATATATTTTTTCTGAATTGAGAATAAAATGCAAATGTAATTCCCCTTTATCTGTAAATATTTCAATGTGTCTATCCTAAGAACAAGGACCTTTCCTTATGCAACCACAGTATAGTTGCCAAAGACATGAAATTAACACTGACTTGAAAGTTTTGTACTACCACTTGCCCCAATTAATGGCCTTTATAGCATGCAGAGATGAATGAATGAATGAATGGATACATAAGAATCAAATTCTGGTCTGGCTTCCAATTCAGGACCATGTGTGGGATTTAGTTGTCATGTCTCTTCGGTCTAATGTAATCGGGAACATTTCTTTAGTTTATCTTTATTTTTCATTTTTGAAGAGCAAGTTACTTTGAGAATGTGCCTCAATTTGGGTTTGTGTGGTATTTTTTTAATTTGATAAGGGTTTTTCTAACTTAACATTATAGATTAATAACTGTATAAAACATTTTATTATCAGTATTGGTATTATCAAGCCAATAAATTCTTTAAATTTTACTTATTTTACATCTACCACTTGATTTAGAATAGAGCACAATAAAGCCAATGTGACATTTTGACTTTGCTTAATAAGAATAATTAAACTTAACATATCAGCACAGATAATGTGTATAAACATTCATCTCACATGTGGGATAAATTAAAATATATAACTTAAACTTTGGAGGGTCATTCTTTTGTGCAAAAACAAAATAAAACCAAGATAACTTCTTATTTAAAAAATCCTCCTCATAATTAAAAACATGAATCGTTCCTATTTGTGATAACTGCATATTATTTAATCTCTTTATGTTGAATGAATGTAGTCTCCCTTTAACTTCTTTAAACCTTTTGTTAGCTTGAGAATATGATGTTCTGTCACCATGGCATAATGGTTTTGTAAGAACTCTGGTATCCCTTCTGAGCACCAGCTCCTGCCCAACATTTATAACCATGCTCCTAGCCCTTCTTGCCCACACTGGTTTTTTAAGAGGAAGAAGAATTAAAGAAATGGCACGCAGTGGGATTTTTATGTTACAGAGCAGTAGTGTATAATGGATGTTACAAAAATCAGTCAAGTATAGAAGAAAAAATCACCTGCAATTATGTGACTTCAGTGCCACCATTTTGATGTGTATTTTTTTTTTACGATTTTCTTCTTTACCTATGTAGCTAATATATATATATCATGTTCCAGGCACATATCATGTAGCTAATAAATGTCATGTCCAAAGCAGAAGGACAAACTGATATGTCCCTTCCTCCTAAAGCTTTTACTGGTATGAGAAGGCAGACATTAAACAATTTATTAAAATAGGATCTCAAGGCTTATGATGGGTGCAGTATTGGAAGTTAAGAAAGCTTACAGGATAAAACCCAGTTTTCTTAGTCACAAATGTTTTTCTGTCCCACCAAATGGGATACTTTTTAAAGACTTTAATAGCTGAATAGTATTACATTGTGTAAGTATATCTTAATCTACCTAATATCATACATGTAGGTTTTTCTTATTTTTTAGCTGTCCTATTAAAGCAGTGCACATCTTGACAGTTAAATCTTTGTTCTTGATCACAGTTTTTTAGGACATATTACTAAAGTACTATTTTTTGGGTTAAAAATGTAGAGGATCTTGATAAGCATTGTCAAATTGACTTCTATAAGTGTTGTATCTTTTTATATTTCAGCAGCAGTGCAGGAAAGTGCCCATTTCACCAGCCCTTTCTGCATTCTTGGATTTCATTACTTAAAGCAATTTTCTTCAGTAGTTTGATAACTTTTGTTGATTGCATGTCTTTTGTTGCAAGTAGATTATTTTACCTATTTTTTTTTGTCCACTCATCTTTCTTTAATGAATTGCTCATTCATATCTCTTACTTGTTGTGGGAGTGTTCGTCTTTTTGTTATTAATTTATCATGTTTGTGCAGTAATGAAATTAACTCAATGGAAAAGGGAGTGAGAGAGAAGTCAATAAATTATAGTGGAGCAGTGAGCAGCAAAAAACTTTGCTGTTATTTCTCTGCTCACACTCACAACACTTCTGATACCAATGTGTGAGTCTTCCAGACCATGTACTTCTTTATATGGTCTGGAGTTAGTGTAGACCCCACAAGTTATGCGCTCAGTCCCACAAGACTGCCCCCCACTCAGAGGCCATAAGAAAGTAGTGGATCCCCAGGCTACCCACAACTTCTGTCTAACTTGGCCACAAATCAGAGGTTCCTATGACCGTCTCCTTGGGTTTGATAATCTGTTGGAGCAACTCACAGAGCCCAGGATCACAGTTTACTTACTATCGCCAATTTCTTACAAAAGTATTTTATTTTTTTAAAGATTTATTTATTTATGTGAGAGAGAGTGAGTGACAGAGAGAGAGAGAGAGAAGAGTACATGAGCAGGGGAGAGGGAGAGGGAGAAGCAGACTCCCCACTGAGCAGGGAGCCCAATGCAGGGCTCAATCCCAGGACCTGAGCCAAAGGCAGACACTTAACTGACTGAGCCACCCAGGCACCCCTACAAAGGACATTTTAAAGGGCACAGACAGACCACTAGATGAAGAGATATTTGGGGCAAAAATCTACAAGTTCCCAAGCTCAGGAGCTACTATCCCTTTGGGGTTGGGGTGTGCCCCCATTCTGGTAAATTGCTATGTTTATTAACCCGGAAGCTCTCTGAACCCCATACTTTTGCAATTTTTATGGAGGCCTCATCGTAAAGGCATGATCAATTATTAACTGTTTTCAGCCGTTCTCACCTTCTTGGAGAATGGGCTTGGGCTAAAGTTCTTAACTTCTAATCATGGCTTGCTCTTTCTGGTGACCAGAGCCCACCCAGGAGCCACCGAGGAATCCACCAAATGTCACCTCATTAGAACAAAAGATGCTCCTAACATCCAGAAAATCCCAAGGGATTTAGGAGCTCTGTGTCCCACACTCTTATTAGGAAATTACAAGGGTTTTAGGAGCTCTGTGTCAGGAACTGGGGTGAAAGACCAATATAATAGCAGGCATTGAAGGGAGATTTTATATATTTATATTTCCTTTTATTTCACAAATGGCAGAATGTTGGCTGAATCATTTATTTCTTTGCTGAGCCTGAAATCAGCTATTGGACTCAGATCTGTGATTTTAGGGCCTCCTATAACATGGATACATACCACGTCTTTTCACAATATTTTGTGCACTCTTATTAAAATCTTGATATATTGAGGCTCAGAGATGACTCTGCTCATAATTTTTTTTTTCTATTTAAGATAATCAACTTTTTTTCCCTCTCTCATTTGGATCTACCCATTTTTCAGATTAAGCAGGCTCAGAAGGACCTGTGGGCCCACTGTTTCCCACAGCTGTTGGACTGCTCTCCGGGGAAAAAGGACGCCTGGCTGGGCCTTCGTGTTGCACGCTTGTGGTTATTGTTCTGTCTCACTGCAGATAGAAGTGTGCATCTTTTCTGCTATTCTGAGGATAGTGGGAAAGCAGATAGCTTTCATACTGCCCATTCTGCAGGCTTCCTGCTTCTGGTGTGCTTAACAAAAATGCCAGTGGAGTAGTGGGCAAAGTAAAAAATGACAGGTTACATCAATGCAAAAAATCACTTGGAGTGTTCAAACGTGTGTGCATGAGGGACATGATATGAGCTTGAATGACATGGTCATGTGCAAATGACTGAGAGGCAAAGGAAATACATTTGTTGTATTTTTGTAGAAAGAATTTGACTCAGACAGTTGTAAATTACACAATCTGGATGGAACCCGTCAAGGTGATAGAAAATTAGCTTCTTCTTTGTATCAGAATGAAGAGATCTATACTAGAAGACTCCGTAAAAAGTTCTCTATAATGTGGCATTTAAAATGGTTTTTGAAGAGCAAAATTTTTAAAACATTTTGCTGCCAGAAAATTAAGTTCTAAAAGCTGGCATTAATTTCAGTCTTATGTCAAGAGCCAAATGGATTAATAATGAAATATCAAAGGAAAGTACAATCTCTCACTTAAATGTTTTTAATGATAATAATGACTTAAGACTTGATAAGAAAGCTGAAAAAGAATATCATTCCCATCCTGTAGTTTTCATAATAAATGAAACTTTCCTATGGAGAAAATAGTCTCCTTTAAGACAGGTTCAGAGTAGGGCATGTCAGGAAATGATTCCAACTTGATTAAAATTTTTCTTCATATATTCAGTCAGCTCCTTATCTTGATTTTTCAAGTAGAAAAATAAATGAGAATTTTAAGCCTTAGTAAAACATTATGGAAATGTGAAAATCAGTAAACATTAAAAAGCCAAACTGAAGATCTAAATCAGTGACAATTAAGAACCTTCTAGACTTGAGGCAAACAAATGTACTCAATGATCAGACCTAAATGTGCCCAGCTGAGGACTATCTTTGCTTTTTATACCTTTTTAAATGCAACTTTTCCAGGAATATAAATACTGATTCTGATTCACAAAGTATGTTTTACCTTTAATTACTTCTGAATTTGAAATAACTCTGAAGGACACTATGGTGTGTTTTGATACTGTTTTGTGTTTCAGACATCACAATTTACTTACACATTATGTTTTTATAACAGATTTTATATTGAGATGGCTGTATTAATTCACACAAAGTCATTACTTAGTCCTTCTGAACCATATGAATAAAAGTTTATAGAATATAAAATGTATATGAGTATTAGCATAGTAAATATGTGCTATATCAATATTTTGATACGAGTATTTGATATTTCTTTCTCTCCAATACATTGGTTTTATTTGAGCTATAATTATTCTCTGGGAATATTTTCAGTATAAACATTTTTATAATGAGCAGGCTTAGGCTTGATTTTGACTTTGACACTGAAATGTATTTGCTTTGTATAGTAACATAGCTATTGCCCTGTATCTTTTCAAGTTGTTCTTATTTTGCATTCTTTATTATATAGTTTTCCTGTTTTTAACATATTAGTGATTTTATTTTTTTGAAACATACCTTGTCCCGATAACTATGAGGTTGTTTTTTGCAAAGATGGCACAAAGAACATCCTACCATAAAATGTTAATAGTGGATATTAGTAAATTAGAAACCTCACTTTATGAGTCACATTATTATGGATTTGGGGATTTAAAAAAACATATCTTTTGCAGTAAAAAATTATCTTTTATTGATAAATGCTATGCTTCTAAAAATTATTTCATCTGGTTGTGATGTTAAATCCCCGAATTTGTAAAAAAAAAAAAAATTATTGTTACTAGAAAAATTTAAACATTGGTGGGACACAGAAGAAAATTGAAGTCTACCCACATTGCTCTGCGATAGCCTCCTTCCATGTGTGCAATTGAACATTCTTTAAAAGCACACTTTAAAGGATGCATTATAGTCTAGCCTAATTATGTACCATTAGATGTTTAGCCATCTTTCAATTATAATTTGATAATTCCAGCTTGAGTGACTAGGTGGATGCTGGAGAAATATTCCAAAATTGGAGAAAGAGGAGCAGGAATGTGTGGTAGGACTAGACGAGGCCTTTAGCTGTGATTTGAAGAGTTTGTGTCACCTAGCTGTTATGTGGTTGGAAATACTAACTTGGAGTCCTTACCTATTTGGAGATGACCAGGGTAGAGATGTGAGTGGTTCCAGTCCTGGTCGTGGGTGGGACTGCTGAAGAGAAGTCTGGAGGCGGGCAGGCGGCCTCGTCCCCGGTGCCCAGTGTTGTAGTGGCAGAACACATCCTCTGACTGGTTCATCAGGCTGTACTTTCAGCTTCCTGTTCTTCCTCAAATTTTAAGGGGGCTGGACAGGATTTGGTGTGTCTTAAATGTGTTCTGTTCTGAAACAGTCTTCTTATGCAGTGATGACTACAGTTATGAAATCAAAGCTTACAGACACCACTAATTAATGAAGCCGTGTTGCTTGGAGAATATCCCCCAGCTGTCTGAGGCATACTACAGTGTTGAGGAAAGGTGTCCTCTGATGTTGTTTCTGTCTCATGGATGTTGAAGGTTAAAGCTCTCTAGTGGCTCTCTGAAAATGAATACCTGTTTCTGCTGGCTTTGTATCATCAGAACTTATTATTGTGAAGAAAATGATATACCATTAGTGAGCATTAAACTCCTAATGACATCAAAAATTCCTAATGAATAAAAGGACAAATGAGTTATATTTATTTATTTTGATTCCTGCTGTGACTGTTTTTCTCCTGTGGTTTAGGATATATGAACAGAACAACAACAACAAAAAAGTCCCAAACTCTAGGAGTCACATGTCTTCAGTCTTCAGCTGTATTTTTCCCTACATTTCTCAGAATCTGCTTTGAGTTTGTTTCAATATTGAAACAAGTGCCACATAAAAATATTAACAGCTGGTTCCAGGAATCATCTGGAGGGGGTGCAGATGCACTGTTATCATGGATCTTGTCACAGAACGTTGGTGGAAATACTGTGCCTGTTAGGATTAAAGACTGCTCATTAGCAGTCTTTAAAAATAGCTGTGAGAAGGGAACATTGGAATATAACGTGCCATGCAATTTTGTTTCCTATTAGAAAGCAGAAGATGAGGATATTGTTCTCACACCTGATGGCACCAGGGAATTTCTGACATTTGAAGTTCCACTTAACGATTCAGGATCAGCCGGTCTTGGTGTCAGCGTCAAAGGTAACCGGTCAAAAGAGAACCATGCGGATTTGGGAATCTTCGTCAAGTCCATTATTAATGGAGGAGCGGCATCTAAAGTAAGCAAATGTTACCCTTACTCGGCTTATGCCCATTAACAAAAATAATATCATTACAACCCTATTCCTATCTTGGGAACATATACACAGTGTGTGTGTGTGTGGGGGGGGGGCTCCTTTCCTCCACCCTCTTATGGCCTGTGAATTAAACTGGCAAAAGACACATGAACAGAACATGTTTACAGATTTTATTGATGTTAATATTTAAATTTTTCCATGTACAGGGGCTTTACAGAAAAGAAAGAAAATCTAAAGAAAACTCAGAAGCTTAGATACCATTTTAGCAAAAGGCAGTAAATTGTGGAACAGTAATTAGACAAAAAATGACATTTGGGCTTCTCAGGTCAATTGTGGGATGGTAAATAGATGGCAGAAACTAGTGGTAGATAAGGTTTCTTGTGCACGGTCTGTTTTGTCGCCTGGCTAATCTCAGAGCCATCGCTGTCTCTGGTGATGTCCTTCTCTTCCTCGTTAAGGACAGGCAAGGGGCATCTTCATAAGAGGAGCTCTGTGTTCAGCCAGCAAGGCGGAGAACAGAGAGCTCCTCCGGCATCTGCCAGTTCTCAGTTGCCTTCAGCTCAAAAGAGTCCTTGTGCCAGAATGGCATGTTTTGGAGTGGCATGTTCTGATACCCTGTCACGCTTACCCTGTAACGCCTTTTGTTTTCTTCATAATACCCCATTTGTGATCAAGCGAATAGAAATCTCCGTGATCTCTCATTTTAGGATGGAATCCATAGCTTCAAGTCCCCATTTTTTTGTCTCACAGAATTTACAAGCCATAGTCCTTGTAGTTCAAAGAAGATAATCCATGCAAAGACTTAGCTTAGGTTCCGGGCACAGAGCTGCCCTACAGGAAGGCTCATCTTTCCCCTGTCCCCTGCCTGTGGGTCACTTAGCCTGCTTGCCAGTGGAGAGCAAGTTTCCTCCCTGTTCGTCAAGAGGGCACTTCTCTGCAATTGTGTAACAGCCTTGAGCTTTTTCTTGTCTTGGGTTGTAAATAACCTCTATGGGTGTCTCTGGAAGCAAGAAAGTAATCACTTTGTGTCCTTTGAATTAGTATGCTGTTTTGGTAAACAGATTATGATAATGACTTGATTTACAAATGTATAAATGATTGAAATAGACACAGGCTGCAGTGGCTGCTTAGACATTATTGTGCTCCTGTTCAATTGGACACAGTCCATTAGGATTAAAGCCCCCTTTCTCTCCCCTTGTTTTTATTTTTTATTTTTTTTTAACTAAATAGAGAGCAACTTCTTTTATAACAGACTATTTAATAGCACTTACTTCTACCTGTTTTCTTCCCAGGATGGAAGGCTTCGGGTGAATGATCAACTGATAGCAGTGAATGGAGAATCCCTGTTGGGCAAGACAAACCAAGATGCCATGGAAACCCTCAGAAGGTCTATGTCTACTGAAGGGAACAAGCGAGGAATGATCCAGCTCATTGTTGCGAGGCGAATAAGCAAGTGCAATGAGGTAAAGCATAGGAAATAAAAAGAAGACACTAGCATTTGAAATTGTAATAAGACTAAGTTTTTGTCCTAATGGATAAAGAATGGCAGGTCCTGGGACTTTCCTTCAAAATATTATAAAATTATCTTTACTCTTTTTATTGTATTGACTGTGGACTGTGATTTGTTCTCTTACTTCTATGATCAAAGTATTCCTAAGTGTGCATTAGTATTTCTATGGCCAGCTCAACAAATAACACTGGGAATCTTAAAAGCACCTTCAGCTGGGTTCTCTTCTTGCAAACAGGGCCATACCTTCCTGCTGGGAGCCAACAGTTTCTCTTCTGTTCAGTAGTGTTGTACCTGGGAGAGAGAAACAATGAAACAAGGGCTAGTTCATTTGTTTATCTAAAATGGGATGCCTCTTCCAAAGTCCCTGACAGGGGAGAGTCTGTTTCTCTTGTGACATTGTCAAAAGTGTAAGTCTCCCCTTCTGTTCCCTGTGTCCCCTTTCTCCTTCACTACAGGGTTGAGTATTTTCCCCTTGATTGCATGCTTTTTGAGAGAGAACTATTGCACAATGCCATGGCTGGTTCTAAATATATGCAGCAGTGCGTAATTAGGAATGAGTAGGAAGAGTATCCTTTCCTGAAGGGTGTGATCATCTGTTTCCCCAAATAGTAAAAAAAATAGTAAGTGGAAACATACTTTCTGGCATAGTGGGGTATTTGAAAATTTAAAAGGAATTATATATTGATTTGATAATATTAGAACTTGAAAAAAAACCAGGTTCATAGATCTGTTATAAATTATGTGCCATCTATAGGAAATAGGTGGGAGCTGAGAATTTATAGAGCAAAGCTTGTTAAAAATGTAGTTTGTTTTTGCTTTTAATCAATGCTCAACTCCCCACATTTTTAAATCAACTAAAAGGAAATGACTAGGAAATCATACAAACTGAAAATTATATCTAAATTGTTTAAGTGTTTTTCTTAATTTAAAAATCTATGTTATATATCTAAAGCGAGCTATTCAGGTTGTGTTGATCACTCATGCCATCCCGTAGTACATTCATATTTTGCAATGAAGGTTGGGTAGTCAATGTACGGGGGTGACCAACTTTGGGATGGTTATTGACTACTGACTTCTTTATTGTTTTTATTTTTCAAATGGAGAATTTGTTAACAATAATTAATGCATTAATTTCCACAACAACAAGAGAACAGTGTAACCTTTAACTTCTCAGAATGGGGAACAGTGGGACATAAAAAAATTCACTTTCAGGCATCTGGGTGGCTCAGTCGTTAAGCGTCTGCCTTCGGCTCAGGTCATGGTCCCAGGGTCCTGGGATCGAGCCCCACATCGGGCTCCCTGCTCAGCGGGAAGCCTGCCTCTCCCTCTCCCACTCCCCCTGCTTGTGTTCCCTCTCTCGCTGTGTCTCTCCATGTCAAATAAATAAATAAAATCTTTGGGAAAAAAATTCACTTTCATAAGATAAATATAAATGCTAATCCCTCTGAGTAGGCTACTGGAATGGTTTTCTTGAATAATAGAGTTTTTATTTGTTGCCAAAAGTTAACTGACCTTTCTAATATAAGTCCTATAAATAGTGCTAGTTGAAAAATTCTCCAAAGTTCACAAGCACATTGTTCTTTATTAGGTCTTTTTCTAAAACTGAATAATTTCACATTTACAGGGCAGTATTTGTTTGGCAGATGTTTATTGAGCACCTACTATATTCAAGAAATGTGTTAGATCCTTGGGAATATGGCAGTGAATAAAAACAGATGGGGCTCCTTCTCTCACAGAACTTATATTCTACTGGAGAATATATCATATTCTCAGTCTCTTTAAAAATAAAATTTGTAAACACCTCAAAATTTTCTTTCACAGAAAAGCATTGGATGTTCTGGGGGCACTTAAAACGTTAAGAAATGTGCTAAAGACCAGCATCCTGAATCCAGACATGCTTTCCTCTGATTCATATGAGTCCCTGTCATTCCCCAAACAGTAGCAAAGCAAACCTGTACCAGCCTGAAAATGTTTTGATAAAAGCACTGATTTTATTCCCTGTTGTCCTGTAAAACACACGAAATTGAAATCCCACTGAAAGATCTCTGGGTCTCATTTACTTCTGCATATGAATTTATGTGAATGAAATGATTTAAGGGAACAGCTGCAATAGATAGTAATAGACCTTAATATTCAATATTCCTTATGGTATCATTTTCATGCATTGCTGGTTATTACTATTTCTTAGGAGAGTATAGGCTTATAAAACAATTATATTTAAAAAAAAATCTTATCACGAGTGCTGTGCTTTCTTTGTAATACTACCGAGAAGCCTTTTGTACTGACAGGGTTTAACTAAAGAATTATATGAAGACAGAAGAGCTCAGTTCGGCTTCCCATAAGGCATGAGACATGATTTTGCTGCTGTTGTATTTATATGTTACCTTTGGAAAAACATCTCCCTGAATTATGAGAGAGTATGTGTAAATTATGTTACAGTAAATATTGATAGAAGCATACGGTGTCTTGTCTTGAATGAACCTCAAGCCAAAATAATGTGCTTGCGTTCCCTCCTTGTGGGTCTATTAGTCAGCCAGAGGCTGGTCTTGGACAGTATCACAAAACTATATTTTACTAACTCATCTTTAAATCAAGGGTTTGCGTACCTAATTTCAAGCCAGAGGAGATGAAAATTTGCAGAAAGAAAACAGTTTGTACTTTGTCACATCTTTCCATGCCCTTTTCTTGTATGTAGGAAGTGCCATATATTTTTTTTTTCAAAAACTATTTGTCAACTCTCCACAGTAGGTATCGTCCCCTTACCCTGCATTTCACGCTACAGCACATTTGGGGCGTTCTCCGGAAGATGTTGCTCAGTCTCTTTTGGTTGGCCTTTCAGGAATCTTGGAACGCCACCAATCTTGAATCTCTTCTTACCTGCTCTCCTCCTTTTTCTGCTACCTCACTCTGGCTCTTCTCCCTCCTTTGAGGTTCCTTTATTTCCGCCTGCTCTGTCACCGTCGGTGTTTCTCGCTGCTCTCCCCGGGCCGGCTCCTCCCCCCGGGCCGGCTCCTCCCCCCGGGCCGGCTCCTCCCCCCGGGCCGGCTCCTCCCCCCGGGCCGGCTCCTCCCCCCGGGCCGGCTCCTCCCCCCGGGCCGGCTCCTCCCCCCGGGCTCCTCCACGCCGCGCATGCTCCCTGGGAGATCTTCAGGTACCGCCCGTGTTACGACCAATCGCACGACCCCGTTTCCAGCTCGGAATTCCGTTCTAGGTCCAGACACTTACTGGTTTGTCGCTCAGGCTCCCAAGTCACAAGGTGCCCGAGACTTTATACTTTTCCTTCAAAATCGGTTCCTCCCTGAGTAGTTCATCAACCCTGGTCTTGCCCCATCCCCCCCCAACCCCTACCGCTACTCCGTGGTTGTAGAAGCTGGAGACGGGGTTAACTCTGGACCTTTCAAATGCCTTCCCTGTTTCGGTAACCTCTGCCTCCAGAATCTCTCTCTCCTCGAGCCACTTTTCTCCAGCCCCTCTGCTGTCGCCCCACCTCAGGCCCCATTGTCCCACGGGGCTCGCTGCTGCAGTCCGTTCTCCACACTGCAGGAAGGCAGGTTTTTCCACAGAACGCATTGCTCCTGTCACTCCCTTCAGGAGGTTTCCATCCCCTCCAGGACAGGTGCCAGTCTCCATCCCATGGCCCCCCGGGACATGCAGAAACCGGCGTCTGTGCCCCTGCAGTGCGTCCCCGTGCGGCCTGCGTGAGCTCCTCGGCACGGCTTGCAATTTCTCAGGCGCACGGTTCTCTCTCGCCCGAGTTTGCCCCATGAGCCCTTTCTGCTCCTTGTCCTCACAAAGACAGCTTTTAGATTTTAGTTTCTCTCACCAGAGTATTCCGTAGTCGGAGTACTTACCTTCATCTAGCAGCAATTACCCTGTCATGTTTCCTTTCGGGTTTTCTTTCGTGGGAACTGTAAATTCTGAGATGGCTGGGACCTTGTCCATCTGCCATGTCCCTACCTCTCCATCTCTTGATGTCCAACCCAGAGCTGACACCTAAGCACGAACGGAATGACAAGGGAAATAATCCTGGGGAGGCTGGCGTTTTTAGAAGAAAAGATAACTTAGTTATATTAGAAACTGAAGTTCTAAAAAAAAACAAAACACACTCACACATACACACACACACGCACAAACCAGGCATGGTAACCAAATTAATATTTTGGCAGGGATTCTGGATTTCCTTTGCTTTCCTTACATTTAATGTTCTTAAGTACATTTAAAAACTTCTCATCAACAATAATTGTTTCTTTAGAAGAAAAAAAAAAAAAAAAGAAATGGCTTCCCCTTGTTTTGTGCTCCTGATTGATGGATTAACTTTTTTGGAGAAAAGGTTCTTCTTCCTTTTTTTTTTTTTTTTTTTTTAAGATTTTTATTTATTCATGAGAGAGAGAGAGAGAAGCAGAGGCAGAGGGAGAAGCAGGCTCCCTGTTGAGCAGAGAGCCCAATGCGGGACTCGATCCCAGGACCCTGGGATCATGACCTGAGCCGAAGGCAGATTCTTAACCATCTGAGCCACTCAGACGCCCATTGGAGAAAAACTTCTTAAATCTTTTCCATTGGATAGAATACATAAAGCAAGAGGCAGAAACGTTGGTTATCATCACAAAGGACACATTTGTTGAGGACTTTGAAGGGTAGTAGAGGGAAACGGGAGTAAATACTTGACATTGTTCCTTGAGGATTGAAAATAACCTGTGTTTGACAATTATGCTGATTGTGGATGTTCCAAGGAAATTAATGTTTGTAGAAATTACTGCGGTTTAACATAGCTTGCGGTCATCTAATTGTATCTGTGTTAGAAATTATTTCATATGAAGCATCGTCTTAGTACCAGTAGAGAATGTGACCAGGTGAGCCTTGTCTTAGACCCCATACTGAAGGATGTAGTCAGCAGGGACTACTTTAAAATGAGTTCTCTCTGTAGGTTTAATCCTCTTAGAATTAGAAAGCTATATTAGAATAGGAAGGGGCCTAAGGTATCATTTATGATTCTCTTCACTTCATGTATTAAGAAATAAATGCAGAGAGGTCAAATGATTTGCTTAATGGCTGCAAGGCCAAGGTAGTGGCAAAGTAATTTAGAAACAAGTTGCCCATTCCTCTTACACAATGTGAGTGGGCCTTAATTGACTGTGATTGTGTTGTTCAGGCAATTTATATTCTGGTTGTGTTAGGAAGTAGCATACAATAAAAGCATGGGTTTTAGCATCAGACAGTTACATTTTGGGTCTGCCACTTACAGATAGAATGACTTGGGGAGGTTCCAGTACCTCTCTGATCTTTGCTGTAGCCCACGGTGGGGGGGTGGGGTATGCAAAGGAGATGAAGTGTGGTTCTACATGACAACAGAACCTGAAACTGGACCTTAAAGCTAAGACCACTCTTCTCCAAGACTCAAGCCTGTCTTTTTATTCATCGTTTTGTGTTTACCTGTCCTTTGGATGTTAGTACTTTCCACAATATATCATTGTAATCTAGGCCACATACTGTGCTGTGCCCTCAGTTTTAGGCCTGCTTCCACGTGGCCTAGTGTGTATAAGATCTCCAAACCATTTTGAGGAAAATCTGAGTTATTCACTCGGAAATTAATTTATTCATCCATTTATTCACCTAGTATCTGCTCTGTGCCAGGCATTGGGGATAAAATAGAATAAGCCCAAAAATACTGAAATGTCGAATAATAAGATTGTGCCCTTTAGTAACTAGAACCCAGTCTTTAATTTGCTGCCCAGATCAGGGCCTTATCTATGCCAGGTTTTCAATGCTTATGGTTGAGATGGTGGGATACAATTTCTCTGTGTGAAAGACATCATTTGACCCACTCATGCTTACCTACAACGACATGAGAATTTGCTAAACCCTGCAGAAAAGATATTAGTTTTATAAAAGAAGCCAAGATTTTAGCTTTTCCTAAGAAAAGTAGTCCAAGTATATAATGGAAAGCATATTCATTGGACAATATCCAATTTTTGTTGTTATATATCATTTGTTATTTTCTGATTATAAAAGCAACATATGATCATTTGAATATCTTTTCTAAGTGTGGACTACATTTACATTGTTTTTCAGTATTGGGGTAATTCCCAATTTTATACCTTTGTAAATAATGTTATGATAAATATTGATTCACATGTATCTTTATTATTTGTGTAGCTTATTATTTTGTGAGGGCAGTGACCACAAAGTGAAATAAATGGCCGGGTCAAGGAGTATAAGATGTTTTTGGACCTGTGATATACATTTCTGTATTACTTTAGAAAAGACTGTATCCCTTTACACTGCTACCCAATAGGAGTTATCTTGCTGCAACCGAGAGCTAAGTTTTCTCTAATAGGTGAAAAGGCTTTCCTATTTTTCCAGAGGTGGAGCTGAGGGGGCTGAGCACAACTACTCCTACCTGGGACTGAATAAGTTAGATTGAAGAACATTTTTGCACCTTAAACAACAAGCCACAAAGTGAAAATTGTAGTTCTTTTATTTTAGTTTCTTCTTCTAATTAAGTTTAATTTGAAGAAGGTTTTTATGTAAGGAGACTTACAGGGCCTGGGACTAGCCTAGGTTGCAGACCACCCTGGGCCTCTCTTCTACCCCCTCGCTCTGCCTCTCCCCTGTGCCGCCATAGTACCCCCGTGGTGTGTTTCTCCTTCCTAAACTCCTTTTCTTACCACGACAACAAAAAAATCATCAAAAGATTTAAAACAAAACTGTGTACCCCATCAAGTTTTTTTTTTTTTTTTAAAGAAATTAAAAGGCATTGTATCTTCTGTTAAATATTTATGTAGTAGGCTGCTGATGTCTTCATTTAAATCTGTCTTTTGAGATGTAAATTAGACATGGTTAGGGAGGTAGAGGAGGTGTAGACTCTTTCCCATGAAAATGTTCAATTGTGAGGTTCTTTCTGAACAGGCACCTTACTGTTTTTTTTTTTTTCTCTAGAAAGCCTGCATTGCTTTTTTTAAATGGAATTTTTATTTGATTTTCTAAAATTCTAAAATAGCCTTTTAGATTATTTAGGGATTTCTCATGAATAGCTTTGTAAGGATTTTATCATCTAGAAAATTTCAGTTATCTAGTTCAATTAAATGTATCTGTTAAGCAAATGTGAGGATACGTTGTTTGTCTTATAAAGTAAATTGTACAGCAAGCAGGTCTCATATAGAAATTTGGATCGCAAGTCTCTTCAGTGTATGTGCTCATTTAAAATTTTCAGACATACTTGTTCTTAAAGGCATAGGGTATTGCTTTAGTTTGTTTTTGTTTTTACCTCCCCAAAGTACTTTGGAATTGAGGCATAGTATTCTTTCAGAAAATGTTTTTATTTTTTTACATCAGAGACCTTGAATATTTAATTTACTTTTCTGTGAAGCTGTCAGTTGTAATCTGCAGTTAAAAAAAAAAAAAACTAATAAAACAAATCCTCATTTCACAATTTAAACCTTATTGAGTCTACTTCACTAGCGCTGCGAGTTTATTATTCTCCTGCAGTTTGACGTGCCTCCAATTGTAATTGTGTTGACCCTTCAATGCATTAAATCTCCCCAGTGCTTATCAAACTGGGAGAGATAAGTCTACAATTTGGAACTTCATTAAATATCTCATTTATATTAAACAGATGATAGCGTCTAACAGAAATAATAATTTGTTCCGATGAAGGAACTGCAACCGTTGTGGTTTCCTCTGTTTGGGATGTGTGGTCCTCTCTCTCACTTGGTGGTGCTGTGCTGCACCCCCCTCCCCACCTCCCCCCAAGCCCTCTTTGTCTCTGGCAGCAAGCCAGCACCAGAGCGTCATAAGATACTAGTCCATGGGGTTAACCTCAGAGCCCACGTTTGGAGGATTGCTGTTAAGTGTGCTTTGTTCCCTCCTTGAAGCAGATTTGTTTCAAGGCCTTATGAACATAGGTTCCTTATTCATATTATTTTTGTGCAGAATCTGACTTATGAGGCACAGCTGTTTGAAAGAATGCCACATACTGTTTTAATTCATGGTGATGGAAATTGACCTATATTCTTTGCTTATTTATTAGATCATATATGTTTGTGACATATACATCTTTGCTTCATTAGAATATTTGGTCCCTACTTCTGTATTGTTTATGTACTATTAAAGTGGTTTTTTTCAGGTATTCCCTATCTTATATTTAAGATTATAGTAAGAGAATAGAATGATTTCTTAACTAATTTCTAGCAGAAGAAATGTAGGCTCAGTGAATTGTTCGAGACACCTGAGCTCACAAGTAAAGATCTTTTAGAGTAGGTAGTAATTCTACCACCACACATGGAGATGAGTGCTAATTGTTAGGTGTATTTACCTATTATAGATATAAAAAGTATAGCTTAGTTCCAGCTTCCATTCTGATAAAGCACACTTTGTGCAGAGCAACATCTCATAAAGAATTCTGAATTAAAGCATAACTTAAATTGACTTCAACAGATACTAACAGTCAAATTGAAAAAATAAGCAGCAAAATAAGTTTAAAAAAAAAGCTTTTAATATACATATTTTTCCTCCAATGGTTGCAATCTGACAGAACTTCATGGGAGGCACAGTGTAAAGTGGCAGAGAAAGTTGGTCATTAGGCAGAGCTGTCATCACAAATTATTTTGGTACAGGGTGAAAAGTTCTAGTTCATTTGGTACCCAGTTGGATGCAGGCCTTGGGCAAGTTGTTATAATTCCCCCATGCTGCTAATGGGCCTCCAGTACTGATTTTCCCTTGCCCCCTTTTCTCTGTAGCTGAAGTCACCTGGGAGCCCCTCTGGACCTGAGCTGCCCATTGAAACGGTATTGGATGATCGAGAACGAAGAATCTCCCATTCCCTCTACAGTGGGATTGAGGGGCTTGATGAATCCCCCACGAGAAATGCTGCCCTCAGCAGGATAATGGGTGAGTCAGGTAAAACTCTGTTTATCACATCTTATTTTTATGCTTTCCCGGTTCACTGGGAGGTTATTAATGTAATATTAATGTAAGGGAGGCCCGTGTTTTCAAGAGGAAAAAGAGCAGGTTCATTACAATCATCCAGGAAGTGTTAATAGTGAAGAGACTGAATCAATACATTGATTTTGTTAAGTGAATTTTAGATCCTATAACATGTTGGGGGGGGGAGAAAAGGAAGGGGTCACATGGAAATATGTTCAGCGATCAAGATATATTTAGCTTGTTTGAGAGTAGAAGTGAAGCCATGTTTTAGGAAAGTCAGAATTTAGTGGTTTATGATGAGGAGGATTCAAAGTCACGTATCTTTCACGGCAGCACCTTTTTTACAGGGAGAGGAACAGATGCAGCTGTACATGTTCGTATGTAGATGAAATATTCACATTTATTTGGCTTGTATTTAATAGGATGTTACCGTTTTTAAGTTGCATCTCTACTTTTTCAAAGCCCTGATTTTAAAGTCCGGAAGCTAGTGTTTTGCATCCTTTGTTTGGATTCGGCACCATACTGTCTGCTCAGCCCCAGTGGGTACTGAGGTTATTAGCACTTGCTCGACAGAAGTGCAGCTTTCTCCTAACAGATCCAGTTAATAAAGACTTGCTTTGCCACAGGAGTGGGTGGATTTACTGAGTTGCTCATCTTGGGATTAACTTGCGAGAGTTTTCAAATTTAAAACATAAGCAGCTGTTTCGATTAAAATAGCACCTGACATAAAACAGTTTTATTGTTGGTGTGTTTCGCAAGGCTCGAAAATAAAACCCTAAATTTAACGCCATTTTGAAACCTTTAATGAAGATTTAATACAATTCAAGTTTCCATTATGAAGCTTCTTTGGAACAAGAATTTATTTCATTCGCCAGTGGACATTTATGGAAAGCCTACTATTGACAAGACGTTTGTGTACACACTTTTGCTGTAGATACAAAAATGAGTGAGACACAATCTCTGCCTACAAAGAACTCTCTCCTGGGCATGACAGGAAAAACACATAAACATGACTAGTAGAATTTTCTGGTCTTCCTTTGGTCCTTCTAGCTTTCTAGTTCGGAGAAGTTGCTAAATTCTCAATTCCTTATTTTGTTGCACATAGGACTTAGACCTGCCAGCCCTCTGGTTTTACTTTGTCAATGGTTTTCTTTTTTGCCTACTTGGCATAAATGGAAGTAGGGGAAGGATGCTAAAACCACTGTGCACCTGTCAGATGCCACACAGTGCACAGAGATCACCACACTAATCTTTGCTTCTTAATGATCATTCTCTTCACTGCCGTTGCGTTTTCCATACTTTCTTGGTTTTGGTGTAAAACTTAGTTAAATACTTTTTTCATTAATGAAAATTCAGACCCCTTGAGAGAGAAAGAGCGTGCATGTGTCCCTGGATCTGTGTGCATACAAAGTGATATGCTGTAATTTCCCCTTTATTATAGGAACATAGGACTTGCCATACTGAATCAGACCATTGGTCCACCAGTTCCTGTAACCTGCGTCCTGCCTCCAATCCCTGATGCTTCAGAGGAAGGCTGAAAAACTAAAACTAAAAAACCAAAAAACCCCAAAATTCACCTAGTGACCTTTTGAAGTGCTGTATATAATGGGTTGAGGACTCCTTCATTTTCTTCATAGTCTGTTACCCTGATTTTGTTAGCTGTGGCTTCGTTAGTCCACTTCCATTTGCATTACTGTTGTTTTCCCTTCCCTCCTCTAGAGATGTAATGGACTTTTAAGGCCCAGATGCTTTCCCCTGGGCAGCAGCTTCCCTCCCAGCTGTGTGCTTTGTGATGTACTGTGCATGCCCTTT
Source organism: Halichoerus grypus (assembly GCF_964656455.1). Lineage (NCBI taxonomy): Eukaryota > Metazoa > Chordata > Mammalia > Carnivora > Phocidae > Halichoerus > Halichoerus grypus. The sequence continues at coordinate 72,264,518 of NC_135717.1, read as the reverse complement.
TGGGTTGGGGGTGAAAGACTCTTTACCCTTTTTTGGTAGGCCAAGTTAATGTTGAACGATTTGGGTATTTTCTTAACATAGTTTTTTACATATTCTACTGGAAACTAGGGATCCTTTATAGTTTTACCCTGAGAAATGCATATGCTTAACCTGATCTGTCTTGAGTTTTACAAATTTGAGAACTCAGTCTTCATCAGTCCATATTCCATTATCAGTGGCCCTAAGAAACAAATGGTTTGCTAGGTCAGTTCCCACTTAAAGTTAGAAATTCTGCAAAGGATGTTAGCTTAAAACAAAATACAGGGTACCAAATATAAGATAGTAGAGCACTGAATTTCTGTTAACCTAAATCAGTAGCACTAGTATTTATTGATTTGCACAGTATCTAGGTACATGGAAATCTCTCAGGTAGATCTTGTTTGGTTGCTGATTGTCTTCTATATATTTAGAATAACCCTTACGTAGACACTAGTGGAGGTGATGGTATTTACTTTATGATCTGCTCTGATTCAAATAGAGCTTTGTATTGAAATTACAGTTGATTACTTTAAGAAATGACTAGTTGTATGCAAACAGGATGAATTTTCACCTAGAAAAACCCTCATGTGAGACTCTAGACCAAAAGGAGCTTTGAGGCTTTCTAACTCATTTCTATGGGAACATATCTCAGGAGAGAAGCTTCTAAAAAAATAAATCAAAAAAGGAAGAGATGTAAGACTTGGCAGGATGTCAGGGGTCATTAGCCGCACTCTCCCACTTGACAGATAAAGGAACATTGTCACAAGATCCCATGGTGATTTTTTGTTTTATGTTGTTTTTGGATATTTCTTGTTTCTAAAAGTAGCCCTCTCTAGGGCATACTGAGACCACACAGTAAAGATTAGTGACGTCCATTCTTTATTAAGATCAGTTTATCCGTATCTTTAAGCAAAAGGCATTAGACAGTCAACAGAATTTGTTCCGTTGTGGCAGCCACTGTGTTCTAAAAATCAAAAAAGCTCATCTCTGAAAACAGTCTTAGAAATCATCTACTCCAGCTGAATTATCTTCTGTTCAGAGAAATTAGGGACCAGAGAAATTCCAGTGACAAGTCCGGAAGCCACATTCTGTGTTCCTCGACCAGTTAGGATGTGTATTTTCCCGAGTCATGAGTCCCACATTACTTCAACCTGGATCGATCTCCCTAGTTTTTGGTCGGGTCATCCAGAGTTGTGACCAAGACAAGATTTCTCCAGATGTCTTCTGTATGGGTCTACCTGCCACTAATCATGGATTTTAATCCTGGATATTCATCAAAAAGAAATCTCTAGAGAGCCTACCTAGGATTCTTCATGTTAAAAGACTTAAAAAAAATCTCTCCTAAATTGCTGGACTGTCTTAACTATAATAATCATAAAATAATAATAGGCATGGTTAATTTAACCAACACGTTCACTAAAATACATCACAAGTTGACATTTGGGAACATGGAACCTTAATTTTTTTTTTTCCAAATTTTAATCTGAAGAAATTTTCTGTTTAAAGCAAGACCAAAATCTGGTGTATTCGTTTTAGAGATTAACCTCAGTAGTTTTTATATTCATACATTTGTGGTGAGTTTAAAAAATAATTATGCTCAGCATATTTTTATCTTGTTAGAAATTTAACATTGAGAAATGGAACATTAATGTTATTTTTATTGTGAGTCAAATCACTGGAAAAGTTTTCATCTGTTTCTAGTGTCATGAATGGTATTGCCTTTTATGTAAATGTACCAATGAATAAATGTTTAGTAAACAATCATTTCGTATCTCATTGTTTCACTCTTCTGTAAGATACTGACTGGTTTAAATTTTAGTTTGTAGTTTGTCGGTTAACTAGTTGAGGAAGTAGAAATATTTATCCATCAAAAAACCGATCAAAGGCTTCTCAGGTCACCCTTGGAAGGTTTCACGTTTATGATGTACCAGGTATCATTAAGAGGTATTGTCTAGGTGGAGTTTGGTAGAACATGGAGTGAGATAATTTAGTTGTCCATTGCTCCCAATATATTCCTGCATCCAGATTCGAAAACTGTAATTCTTGGCGAGTATGTCAAGAAGTTGGGAAGCTGATGAAAAATGTGAATTCTCAAATCTTTTGAAATATTAGCCCCTAGAATCATTTGTGAGAGGAAAAAGCTAAATTGTTTTCTTATTATTAGGAAAATTTCTTACCATTTATGTATAAAATTTTGGATCACTTAAGGTACAATATTTCTATTCAACACAGCATATTATAAAAAAAGGATTGTCATATGAAGAACCATTCAGTGTTCCATATTGCTTATTAGGCTGTCTCTCAGAATATATTGTGTAAACCCAAGAGTTTTAGTTTTTGTGTTTAAAAGCGAGTACACTATAATTATATTGTAATTTTTCCTTCCAGTAAATTTTGCCTTTGTGAGGACTTGGCATTTAATGCTATGACACGTGCCTTGTCAGTGGTGAGCTGTCAGGGATAACTCTGGTTTTGTCATTCTGTACGCTTTTTGGGCAAAAAAGTATGTCTTGAGAAGGAAGTATTTCTTTTGGTGAGAGTGCTAGGATGTCCAACCTTATTTATGAATGGTAATTTTTTAGATAGATTTCTGTCTTTCTCTACTGAAGTCCTAAAACTCAAGTAGTAGTAAATAAATAATTTGAATTCAGGAGAGGGAAACAATTAAGTTAAATTTGATTTGCTTTATAATCATGAGCATTTATAAAAAGTTGCTAGTTTTCACAGTTTGTCAAAGTGAATGCATTTCAAATCAAAATAGAGTGTTTTTCTTGATAAAATACTGTGTTAATGTTTCAGTGAACATACAGTATTTCTATAATAAAGTAGTTGGTGCTAAATAATCAATGCATTTGAAACGTCTAGCATGTCTTCTTTTGTGGGTTGTCCTGGAAAGTTACGGATCAACTTAATTTTTGTCCCTTTGTTGAGTGTCTAGAATAATATGTATTTTAAAAATCCTTCAAGCCTATATATGCCATCCCATAATTGCCAAAATCATGTTAAAACAAAAAGTCATCATTTGCACATTCTTATGAATGTTTATTTTAAAAATTAGATCTTAAGCCTGATGTTAAAATGTTAAAATCTCTCCACATGTTGCTGTGGTGCTATTTTAAAAAGTGGTTTATAATAAAGGGAAAGAGCACCCTGTGTAAAGTGTAAAATGGTGCTAGTATGGGGAAAGGACAGCGATCCGTTTTATTTGGGTTGGAGCCAGTAGAGCTGGCTTACCAGATTTGAATATTGGACTTAAAATGATACTTCTCCCATCCCACTGTAAGGTGATGGGGAAATTGTCAATTCTTGCTCTGTTGGGAGAGCCAGACCAGTGGGCCTCCATCATACCCTGATGTGTGTTTCTGTGAGTATGGACTCTCTCGATGTATCCACTTGGACCAAAGCCTTGTCCAGTGAGGTCTTACTCAGAAGTATGGCACAAGATTTGAGGAGGAAGCCAGAAGAAGTATGGATGTTTTCGGGAGGAAGATGGCATCATTTGGACCCCAGCTTTATCTTTAAGGGTTCAGGGCTTAAATCGTAATTTTGTCCCAAGAAATATAAACGTCTGTCATGCTGATCCATGCACCCGAGCAGATTTCCCCAAAAGAAACTCATCAGTATAGACAGTTGTGAGTCTTTCCTTACCAAGAACATTATATCCGAATTGAATAAATAAAAATGTACAGACCCCACTGTCTTAGCCTGAAAATCTTTGGGCAGTTAGATCCTATCTTTTTAAGATCACTCCCGCCATCTCCCCATGAGGCCTCGATTCTGCATGTACTCATCTTTGAAGTGTCACCTGAATGTACTGGGAGCGTTTCTCCATCATGAATTTAATGATGTTGTTGCCATTGTGTAAAACCAATGTCATCATTTCTTCTAGCAGAAAAGATCATATTCATCATTCAAAGCCCAACTATGAGGTTAACTTTGGTGAGAATCCCCGGTGTCCTCTGCCTCCAGCCACCCAGGTGAAGGCCACAGTCTTTTTAGCATGTCCTTCACACCATCAGTCAATTATCAGTGTTTGTATGTCTCTCTGTTTCTCTAGGGTGTGAGCTGTTTGGGGGCAGAGATTTAAGTCTTTCTTACATCCTTGCTATGTGGTATATGCCCAGCAAATGAGTAGGTGAATGATTGATGTAAGTCTGCAGGGCTTCCCTATAAATTTCCTGGTAAAATTTTCCAAAGGACTTTCACAACTTAGAATCTGTGTAGCATTTTCACTTTATAAGATGTTCAGGAGATCATCTGTGGCTTTAGGAAACCTGAATCCAGTGAAATTGAACACTGTGCTGAGAGCTACAGAGCCGTCGAGTCAGAGAAGGGAACAGACTCGAGGCCTCCACTGGCCATTTATTTGTGAAAAAATAAATTTCCTTCATTCTATTTTGTTCCACCAGGTTGAGCAGATGTTTGGAAATTTAGACTTTTTCTAATGTTGTAACGTATTGCCATTCATACGCATAGCCCTTAGATCGATATCTAGAATTTCTCTTCCTTTTTTTTTCCACCGGCCAGGTAAATACCAGCTGTCCCCCACGGTGAACATGCCCCAAGATGACACTGTCATTATAGAAGATGACAGGCTGCCGGTGCTCCCTCCACATCTGTCTGACCAGTCATCTTCCAGCTCCCACGATGATGTGGGCTTTGTGACAACGGATGCTGGCACATGGACAAAGTCTGCAATCAGTGATTCAGCAGACTGGTAAGATCGCACTCCAGGCTTGGGAACCATTACTTAATTGCAATCACCTTCACTTTATGCTGAAATGGTCTATCATTAAGCACAGTTAATCAGTTTTGTTTTATGGCCGTGTTCTGTTTTCATGGTCTTAATACTCTTAATTATCACTCTTTTAATAAAAGATTCCCCTCCACCCCATAAACTTGCCCCGTTGTTTTAGCGTGTCCAGGGTTGTACTTATTAACTCAGCCAAGTCTACAACAGAACTACCACTCACCAAAAAAGACCTACTCATTTGTGAAGTTCCGCTATTGGTTATTTTAGATCTGTTTTAATTTGATGAATTGTTCTTTTTATTAAATCAGTTCTAAGCAAATCTCTGAGGTGACTGAAAGTTTGTAACAATTAGATGACTTTGGTCACATTAATAGGTGCTATGCTCTGGGAGTGGGAGGAGGCTTTTTAAAGGTTTGCTTGTTTTTTTTTTTAGAGTGCTGTAACCCTGCCATTTTAAGTGCTTCCCGCTTGCTTCTAACATTGTGACTTTTGAGGCAGCCTAATGCTGTTTCTTTCTCCAGAATCTTCCAAAACAGAAGAAAGCATTTGATATTATTGAGCCAATGCGTGGTCCATGAGTGTGGATGTGTGCCTTAATTTGCATGCCTTGTAATTATGCACATCCATAAGCCAAAAGGCAAGTCCCTCCCAGGGATGACCTTGTGAGGTTGTAGTGATAATTAACATAAGCCACGTGAAGCATTATACCAGAATTTTCTTATTGCCCTTTCTCTGGGGTGTTCCATGAATACATCAACAAAATGGTATTTAAATGTTACAGCATTGTTTCTTCACCACCTACCCATTTCTCTTTTCTACTCTTACCCAGACTTGTGTCAAAAATTGGTATTAGATCAGAGGAGTCTGGAGGCCCGTCATTGATTTGTGTTAACATTTTAGTGGTGATCTTAGCAAAGTCGCCCTCTTCCCAACCCTCCTCCCCTGCTCCTTACAAAACCACACAAACATCCAGCACGTGTACCTGGGAATTCTGCAGATCTCTTGGAATAGTCTCACCTGTTAATCTGGATCCTTGAAAAGTCTGTCTCTGTCTTGTCTTTCTTTCTTTTTTTAAAAAATTCTCTTACTGAAACCACAGGATTTAAAAAAGAGCTACACTCCAGCCTGCATGATAATAGCATATCCGTGAATGAGGTTTTTGGCTCAACATAGAAGGGGAAACTATAATATAAAGTAAAATCCCATTTGAAATCCGCAGATGCTACTCCATTCACTGCTGCAGTTTGTGTCTCAGAGTGAAAGCAACAACAGGGAAAGTAAGGATTAGATATTGGCAGTATTCAACTTTGGGACAAAAGCCTTTGAATCTCCACCGTGATGAGGATTGTGAAGGTGGCCCTGGGAATAGATCTGTTTGGGCCCTTCTGAAGCACTGTATTGGTGAAAATAAATAAGTAGCTAGCAGGAATAGATTGTGGCATTAATTTCCCTAAGGGCATTGATAAAATGGGGAGGACTTGCGTGATTTTGCCATGGGGAATGTGGAGCAAGGAAAAGAATATGAATGAAGGGTTATCCAAATAAGAAAGGCAGCTGTTGGGAATCACAGCAGGAAATGTGAGCTTTTCCAGCCTGACAGTATCTCCCTAATCCTTGATGAAAATGTTATGAAAACAAAAGGGCAATAAGACAGGATTAATAACTGGAATTTTAATAACATTGGGGGTCAGGGTATGGTTACATCCTTTAAAGAATAAGCTGTCAGTTTTGCAATTGAACTTGCTAAGTATTCTAGTGTCCTGTTTACTGTGTCTGAAATTAGTTTAATGGGCATGTTGATAGGGAAGAATTAATTATGTCATGGTTTAAGAATATTTAGTTACTTTAAGACTCTTATTAGCTCACAAACTCATTTGACATTTTAAATTGTGTATGTTCACAGTTCACTGCACAGTTGTGGAAGGTAAATATGTCAAATGGCTGAACTTTTGTTAACAAATAGAATATACTTTTTTCAATCCGTTAATTGATTTAGGGAACATTAGCAATGTTTTTAAGGAGAAACAAGGTAAAACAGCAGGTTCTAATCTTAGTAGCAACATAATTCCAAAGATATGAGATTAGTGTAAAAGATATGCCAATATGTGGTTTTCAGATAACATTGGCACCAACAATTTGCATTTCTTTGGAAAGGCTCTTATCAATAATTTCTATTAAAAATGTATTTCATGAGCAAAATGATTGAAGAGATCAGCTTTTATTATTATTCTTATTGAAAATATATAATTTAGAGTTTGCTGTTGCATAATTGGGTCATAGTTCTTATCAAATGGGTTTTTAGTTTTCATTTCTAGGTCTGTCTTTTCCAATTGGGGTATATGTGGAAATTACAAGCATAATATAGTAAGCATAATAGAATCTGAATACTACTACATAAAGATGATATGCAAACATATATAAATTTAAGAAATATGGGGGGGAAATTGGAGGGGGAGATGAACCATGAGAGACTATGGACTCTGAGAAACAAACTGAAGGTTCTAGAGGGGAGGGGGGTGGGGGGATGGGTTAGCCTGGTGATGGGTATTAAAGAGGGCACGTATTGAATGGAGCACTGGGTGTTATACGCAAACAATGAATCATGGAACACTACATCAAAAACTAATGATGTAATGTATGGTGATTAACATAACATAATAAAATTTTAAAAAATGCAAAAAAAATTCAAGAAATAGGTATAAGCAGTATGCAATTATGTATATAATATAGGTTATAGTTATAAATACATACGTGCATACACATATACATATATACATGGTATGCAAGCATAGTAGTATGTGAAGGGGCCCTGAAGATTTCAAAAATGTATTCAAAGTTTTACAGAAAAAAATATGGTGTATTAAAAAATGAAAAGATTTAATATAGAATACAGAGAAAAGAACATTTATTAGGACATAACATAGAGTTTTACCAAATAAAGTTGTTCTTGCTCTGGGCTGAATTCCCAGTGCCCGTGGGATACAGCTTCTCTTTTCTCAGTACTGAGACCAGGACAAAGGGGAGGCAAGCCGGATGCCCAGGATACAAAATATAAGGAGGGAGTCATTCTCAGGTGTGCACCCTGAACTTGCATGACCGTGAGAGTGAGTGCTTCCTTAAATTTGGAGTCATGGGCACCTACCTTGTCTCATCCTAGGGGCCCTGCTCTGTACTTGGTGGAAAAGATTGGGAAGGATTGTGCAGTGCCCCTGTGTGGTTTTTAAGGACCCTATTTCTGTTATCATAATTTGTATTATGTTGATTATTTGAGATAGACAGTCTTTGTGGGGTGATAATAACTTACTTTGTATGGTGGTTTGCAGTTATAAAGGGCTTTCACATTATGTTCTTGAGTTCTCTTACTGGCCTTGTCAGACGGGGGAGGCCGCTATTCTGTTTATAGAGCATATTAATGCACGTGCGCCCAACACATTTCAGGTCACTTAACCTGAGGGCGAAGCATTTCCCTTGATGTCTTTCTTTCTACAATTTTTGCTTTAGCTCTTCTCTCAGAGCCAGCTATCATTTCATGCACAGTAAACTGCAGCTACATTTTTGATTGATATCCAAACCAGATCACTCTCCTTTACCAGTATGGATGGTAATTGTCTACGGCCATAAGGAGTAGAGAAGTTTGCTTCCATTAGAAGCATAAGGAAGGCTATCATAAACTCAGCTGACGTGGTGGAAGCAGCCCCTCACCTTCTAGTATGTTTAGCTCGCTGTGGAGGCATTTTCTCCTACCTGGCCAGATAGGAAAGGTGGCTAGGTGCTGATACAAGAGAGCGATATATTTACTCAGTGTGCCCAGAACACAGAACGACCATTCTTACTGTATGAACTGTGCTCAGAACACTTAGTAGTACTTTTTAAAGTGTTCACAGATTTTTACAAATAGGAGTGATTCTATGTCATCCCTTGCCACGTCCACTTGGAAAACTCTTCCAGCTATATCCTGTTACCAATGATTTGCCATGGGCTTCATCATCTCTGCTTGAACTACTGTGTTGGTGTCACCGAAATCAAATGTTATCCAGGCTTAGTCGTGCTATTCCTGCCTCCCCCTGATACCGATCATTCCCCCATCTCTGCATCCTCAGCATCAGCTTGGTGCTTCTGGTGTAGTATTTTTTCTTAGGAGCTTGCAGAGAACAGAGATCTTTTTGTTTTTATTTTTTTAACTTTGGTCCCCAGCACAACACATTAATCAGAATAGGTTCTAATAAAGATGTGTTGAGTTGGTTTCTTCTCAGTTGAATAAATATTGCTGAGAAACTATATTCTCATGAAACTACATGCCACAACGGTGTTTTTCTTCTTTTCTGAAACACAGGATAAAGGATATATAAGAAGACCAGACATCTTCTTTTTTCAAACTTCTATTTGATTGCAATTCATATAGTCACTTGTTTGCTGCCAATATTTGTATTCATATATGAAAGTTTTCCTCAAATATTCAATCCTCCCAATGTCTAAAAGACATCAGCCTTATTTTTTTAAAAAAGATTTTATTTTATTTATTTTAGATAGAGCCCATGTGAGTGGGGGGTAGGGGTGGGGGGGCAGAGTAAGAAGGACAAGCAGACTCCCCGCTGAGCGCAGAGCCCGATGCAGGGCTTGATCTCATGACCATGAGATCATGACCTGAGCCGAAACCAAGAGTCGGATGCCTAACTGCCTGAGCCACCCCACCACCCCCATCAGCTTTATTTTTTATAATCACTTAGAAATAATGATGTATAGGAGAACAGTGAGGAAACAGAAGGGAATAGAGGAGAGAATTCACACGGAGAAAGAATTACTCTAAATGTAGATTAATTTTGTATTTTCCCATCACTTCTTATTCAGCCACAGATTTTTTTTAATGGACTATATTTGTGTTAGTTTCAGCATTTCTGAGGAATACACATATGCATACCTTCATACACACAGGCATATATGATCTTTCCTAAAGTTGGATGTCCTCTATTTATAGTAAATATTTTTATGTTTATCTTTCTCTTCACAACAGCTCTTTGAGTCCAGATGTTGATCCAGTTCTTGCTTTTCAACGAGAAGGATTTGGACGCCAGAGTATGTCAGAAAAACGCACAAAGCAATTTTCAGATGCCAGTCAATTGGATTTCGTTAAAACGCGAAAATCAAAAAGCATGGATTTAGGTAGTGAGTACAATCTCCATGAATCTTTATCTAAATAAGGTTTAGATGCTTTCAGATTAAAATTGATAGTCCCAAACACATGTCTGTTTACTTTAAGCAATAGAGAAAATAAATGTGAAATGTGACAATTTGGCAAAAATTAGTTTTTCTTTGAGTTTGAGATAACCATATTTCTCATAAGTGGCATGTTTACATAATGTGCAGTATGTTAATATATATGTTTCCTGATGATAAAAGAAACAAACACATGCATATCATGCTATATTCCTGCATCTTTATTTGAAAAGATGAAATGTTTTAAATTTTGGCTGTTTAAAACCAATTTTTTGAAATAGTATTTGGTTGGCTGTGGGATTCTTGAACTAGAAGGAGAAGTTTTGGAGAGAAACCATTATCTCAATCCATGTGTAGAATTTGGTTACTTCATGATATCTTTGTTTCTCTGCTATTCTTTAAGGTTTACTTAATAGAAACTCTTATGTGTTGATAATTAAGGCATGTAATTGAAGTAATAATTTGAGAGAATATTTGTTGTAGAAAGTATTTGGAAGCAAATGGGAGGAGAAAAATAATCATAGTTGTTCAAACACCAATCAGGTAGTGTCTCTTTTTAAATCAAAATCCACCAAAAAGCAAGCAAACAAAAAAGTAAAATAATTAATTATATCTATAAACTGATCAGATGATTTACAAAACCTTTGTTAATCAACTGTAACTTATTTATGCTGTTCTCTGGTGGCTGTTTGTACTTTAAGACTAAAAGTATTAATTTATCATATGCATAAAAGAAAAATTTGGCGATGCATTGCCTTGGCTAATTATGATATGCTAACTTAAAAATAACACACGTGTCTGTGAAATGAAATGACTGGCATTTTGCATGGAGACACTGCTTTTCCCCCCTTTTTTTGATTATGAATGTTTGCTTGATGTTTCATATTATTTGCATGAAATATTACCTAAGAATGATCACCTAACTGAAAAGATCCGGGAATGGTTGAAGCATGTTGGGCTGTGGGAACTAACTGCGCTAACCAGTATACATTTACCTTTTAACAGTAGCTGACGAGACTAAACTCAATACAGTGGATGACCAGAAAGCAGGTAAGAATGGACAGTTAGACTGTTGCCATAGAAACCATGGTCCAAGGAGCTGATCATAATTATAGAGCTGCCAATCATATTGCATGTAAACATAAATATTCCAGTCTTGCATGGATGTTTTCATTGTAGGAAATCAAATTGTTCAAGAAAAGAAAAATTTTCTGTTAGAGGGAATTTATCAGTGTAGTACATATTAAGTGCAAATATAACTTAGTGTTTCAAAAATGCTAAAACAATCTAGATTTTAATAGTATTTGTGTAGGAATGTTTTGTCGCAATTAAATAAAAATCAAAGTCTTGAAAACAAGATCTCTTCTAGTAGACTCTTAAGTGTCTAAGTCATTTATTAGATGCCTGGCTTGATGTCCAAACAATGATCCTCAAAGGGGTGATTTTGATTTGAAGGATAATAGCATAAATATAAATAGTTTTCACTGAAGGACAGTGTTCACTGTTGCTCTCTTTAGTTGCTCAGAAAACTGTAGTTCTTCAGATGCAAGAATTAGCTCCTGGTTGTCTAACATTGACTTAGACTGTATAATGTACACAGCCTCCTTGTCTTGACTTTGGGGACCTGTTTTAAAGTTTTATTTTTTTTAACTCAGTAACTTTAACTTACTTCTAAAATGCTGCCTAGTTCATTATGTAGCATCAATAGATTATATTGAACTGGGTTTTCATTATGTTAGAATTTACTTTTTATGTTATTTTATGAAAGTAATCACAGGAAAGTCTTCATGTGTAATTAAAGTAATGTGCTTTGTACAATGGCACATTTATGATTTATTATTATAAGTTTGGAATAGTGTTTTAATTATTCTAGATCCAGTATGATGTAGTCACATCACTTAGCACTAATTAGCTTCAATTCACCTCTTTAACCTGCAGTAATCATTAGTTTTAGCCTGTGTATCTGTATCCATATACATACGTAAAGATTATTGTGGACATGGTTGGAGTTTTAACATTCTGTAGAGTAAAAGATAGATTGTAAAATTTACATCCAATAAATCGTAAGATTAACCGTAGTGGAAGGCAATTAACTATAGCTTCAGCCATTATTATGTTGTTATTTCTCTGATCAAACATGAAATTCACTGAAATTCTGAAACAGGGCTAAAGAAAAACTACTTGATAGTTCATATATGTAAATTAGTAATTAATTTTGGAGTTAATAGTATTCAATACTTTTAAAGAAGTAAGCCCTGTCCAAGTTAATGTTCATGAAAACCAACTCAAACTGCTCAGGTTAAAGAACATGACTTCATATACTATGCCAGTCAGGTAAAGTCAGGAAAATATTTAATTTGACCAACTCACTTTTACTAAAAGGAAAAGAGCTAATCTTAGTGCAATTAAAAAAATAATGATGATATTCAGAGTTTAATTGAACACATAAAATAACTTCCATGGAGAGAGGACAGATTTTATAATCTAATTCAATCTTGTGTTTTTATTGTGTTTTAAAATGTTGGATCCTAGATAAAAAAAAGAACTTTTCCTTTTTTCTTTTATTTCCCCCACTATGTGCCATTGATCCTACCAAAGTAAACTAGAAAACCTTGGGATGCAAAATTATTACATAGACACCACAGTACCTTCTTTTTTTTGGTCTATTGGTTTTAAAACTACATGAATAAAATGTCTAAACTAGATCCTTTCCACCCTGAAATATTGGACAGTGAACAGATTTTCAGTTATTTTTCTTTCTTCAGTTCACTTGAATTGCTAAGATGATCATGAGTTTACAGTTCAGTCCAAAGGTTTTTGGTAGAGCCGCAGCGGCATTTCAGCACAGATCATCTGTCTAGCCATAAGCCTTTCGTAATGAAAATTGAATTCCATTTCCCTTTGCCCTTGCAAAAGACATCCTCTACTTTTTTTCGGCAAGAGAGGTATTAGTAGGTGGTAGAAAAATAGGCCTAGGGAAAATAGTATGATTACAATTTTCCCCTTTATTTCTGGATTTAAGGATCCTTTTTGATATTTGGGGGTAAATTTTCTTTGTGAATGAAAAGAGAGAATAAGAAGAGAATTGGGTTTCTAACAGTTTGATCTTTGAATATAAAAAATAAGCAAAGTATCCTAATGACCTGATTTATAAAGAGCTTTAGAATATTATTTTAAAATTAAAAGACGCTGATTTGTGTGTGTGTGTAAATAAGACTAATTTTTGCCCATACTTTGTTTAGAGAAAGGCATTTTAAATTTTCACCCCCTAGTAAAATGCTTAGTTTATCATGTCAGGGTTTTCAGTAAACCCTCATTCAGGAATCTTAACATTTTTACTTAACAAAATCTTTGTTAAAGTTCCTTTGAAAAATATCATATTTAAATGTATCATATCCGTGTTACAAATTAGAAGTCTCTTTCTGTAAAGGACCAGATGGTAAATAATGTAGGCCTTGTAGACCAAACAGTCCCTGTAACAATTAGTTCATTCTGATGTAGCATGAAAACAGCCATAGAATATATATGAACAAATGGACATTCCAGGTTAGGCCCATGGTTGGCTGATCCCTCTTATAGATTCACAAATTACAAATTTTGACTTTTTGTATGACTTTTTACTATGAGGATTTTCAACCATACATAAATATAGAGGCAATAATTCACTGATTTCCTATATACACAATACACACCATGGCCAAAATGTTACACTACAGTGTTATAATTTCAGAGAGAAGAGTAAATAGGTAAGTCTTAAGTTATGCTTACAAAATATCTATTGCTTATTAATATTTTCATCATTGTTTTTTCACCAGATTTGCCTTTGTTTATGTATTTTAGTACCTACATATATATTTATGTGTATATAAATACTTATATGCATGTATATATAGACATACACTTATTTTGATACTCATGCTATTTCTGGATTTCATTATTAAAATGTTTAGTGCTGTGAGTATATTAAGTCAAATCTCAGCTAACTTTTCATAAAGAAAATCTTAATATACCTAAGTGATGTTTTTATGAAAATCTTTACTGGAAGCATGAAATCTTTATTGGAGAAATATAGATAGATATGAATATACACACATACATATATACATATGCATGTCCTTTATGCTCCCAAAAAAGTGCCAAATATTTGCCTGATAAGTGTTTATAGAACCCAAATGCAGCTGGTAGGTTATGAAAATTGATATGCATGAGTTATTCAGAAAAAGATTTTCCCTTGCTAATTGTAGGAAATATAAAGTAAATGTCCCTGCCTACGAGTGATCTTTTCCTGTTCTCTTTGATTCCTTGATTTCTTAATTTTTGTTTAGTTCTGGAACAAAATTAATTTTCCTTCCTGTGACATGACTTTTATGAGTATTTAGAACATGAACTTGTCAAAAATTATAGTGCTATCAAGAGAAAAAGTAAGATTGATCATCCTAAAAAGAAACATTTCTTGGGAATTTTTGTCATAAAATAATCAAATATATACAATCCTGCACTGAGAAAGTTCAATAAATCATCTTTTTCTTCTAAGCACGATAATTGATGGATTATTATTTCTTTATTAGAATCATCTGTCTGCCTTTCTGCCTATGTTACGTTTTTGACATATTTATTCTAACTTAAAAACTGCTACCCCATTGTGAAAATTAGGTGAAAGATGTAATGTAAATGGATCTTAAAAAGATAATTCTTGTTTTGACTCTCAGTGTAACTTTTATTCTATTTTCTACCCTGAGCCATGCAAAGCCCATGTCATAATTACTGCCTTTTAGGTAATAACGTATCAAGGCTATGCCTTAATTATTGATTAACAAGTGGGCCGATGACCTCATGTACAGATAAACGACCTGCTCTCTTCTACCTTCCCATTTTTTTGTACCTGTCTTTTTCACAGTGGAAGTGACAAGCTAGTTCTAAAACCTGGGTTGCCCAGTGGTGGTACAGAGCTGGTCTTTGAGTCATCAAGAGACAAACTTCATCTACCTCTGAGTGCCAGGTCAGGCAGTGATGGATGAGGCTGTCTGCCTTGCTTAAAGAAATCCGTTTTGATCGCCTTCGAAAGCTTGGTACTACTGGTATTCTCTCAGGCCCCCTGCCCTATATCCTCCAGAAACAGCCAAATTGTTCATTCCCCCAACTCTCCCCTGCCATCCTACTGAAATTTTCTTTGTTAATTGTTAAGTTTTCTTCCTCCTGCTCATCACTTGTTCCTCAAGCAGCTATTACTCCCCAGCCTGGAGATAATACGTCCTCATGTTCAGCTCTTGAGTCTCTCCTCCTTTACTGCTCCCTGGTGAGAGCCCTTATGTAATTTGTTTCTATTCAAATCTTGCATTGCTCTTTCCAGAGAACATTAATGTTTCCCAGAATCCGGTTTCTGCCTGGTGTCAGGGTGCCCTAATTGTCTTGGTGACGAGTAGTCTTTTGTGCTCGTTTCACCTACTGAGCTGTGTGATGAGGAAGAGAATTCATGGAATTCATTGAGACGAAAGTTTAATTTCTGCTGTAAATAATTTGAAACTGTCAATAAATGATTTCAGTTAAGTTACAAAGCTTACTCTTGATTGCTTATCTTAGCCTTCACATCATCCCTACTTTTCAAATGAGCTTCTGGTTTATTCTGGTTCTTTTAGATTATTTACATACTTGGAGCAGATGATTTGACCAAAATTTTATCTCTTGAGCTAAAAGTGGAGACTAATAACTTATAGTTTTTCCTAATGAAAATAGAGAAAACAGACTAAATTTAATATATATTTGAGAAAAATTAAAATTAGTTACTATTACTTTATTTTTTAACATTTCCATCCACACTTTAAAACTCAGTGAGCAAATAATTTATGTCCCTGATGTTTTCCACAGTCCGTAGGTATTCAGGTATATCATTTTCACCACTAATTCTAACTAACATTTTGTTTTTGTTAATCTTCAAGGTTCCCCCAGCAGAGATGTAGGACCTTCCCTGGGTCTGAAGAAGTCAAGCTCATTAGAGAGTCTGCAGACGGCAGTCGCTGAGGTGACTTTGAATGGGGATATTCCTTTCCACCGCCCACGGCCACGGATAATCAGAGGAAGGGGATGCAATGAGAGCTTCAGAGCTGCCATCGACAAGTCTTATGATAAACCTGTGGTAGATGATGATGATGAAGGCATGGAGACGTGTAAGTTTATAATGTCTGAAAGAACAGAAATTACGAACAGCTCTGTGGAGCAGCAGTTCTTCAAATATGTTCCAGGGAACCCCAAGGGTTCCCATTATCCTTCAGAGGGATCATTGAGGTCTAAACTTTTCATAATAATAATAAGTTATTTATCTTTGTACCCTTTCTCTCACAAGTACAAAGTTGGGTTTTCTAGAGACAACAGGTCATTTGATATTGTAATAGATTGAATGCAGAACAGATAGAAGAATCTGCCTTTTCAGCCAGATAATGAAGAGATTTGCTAAAATGTAAAACAGTGCCATTGTTTGCACTTACTGTTTTTGGAAAATACAATTATTGTTTTATAAAAAAACAATTTCTGTTAACATAAATTTTGTTTTTTATAAAGTAATTAATATTTTTAGATCTTCTCAGTTTCAATTCAGTAAGAGATAATCCACATAAAAATTATTTTGAGTCCTTAATAATTTTTAGGAATTTAAAGTTATCCCGAGATCAAAATGTTTGAAAACCACGGCTACAATGTGGTATCTCCAGTGAACATATGTAATGATCTATGCTTTTGAAAACATATTTTTGTTTCATTTTTATGAATTACTCTTGCTTTCCTTGATCTGAGCTAGCATATTTATATATGTGTACATTTCAAAATCGCAAAATACGTTAAAGTGAAGATTATTGAAAGTCAAAGGTTAATATGAGTGAGCAGTATGTTTTCCATAGAATATTGAGAAAAAGGTAATATTTATAAATATGTTCAGATGTTACAGGGAGTTATCTTTATAGTTAAACACTCATGGCATAAAAATAACCATTCCATTGGTTTTAAAAATCAGAAAAAAAAAACCAAAACAACATGTGCTATGGTGAGCGCTGTGAATTGTGTAAGACTCTTGAAACACAGACCTGTACCTCTGAAACAAATAATACGTTATATGTTAAAAAAAAAAAGAAGAAGAAGATAGCAGGAGGGGAAAAATGAAGGGGGGGAAATCGGAGGGGAAGACAAACCATGAGAGACTGTGGACTCTGAGAAACAAACTGAGGGTTCTAGAGGGGAGGGGTGTGGGGGCATGGGTTAGCCCGGTGATGGGTATTAAAGAGGGCACGTTCTGCATGGAGCACTGGGTGTTGTTATATCCAAACAATGAATCATGGAACACTACATCAAAAACTAATGATGTAATGTATGATGATTAACATAACATAATAAAATTAAAAAAAATTAATGAAATCCCACCACTGAAAGAGAACCATAGTTAGCATTTTGGTGTACTTTCTTGTCATCTTTCTTGCTTATGTTTAATTTAATGAGATCGTATTTATATCTAATAAATGATGTACTTTAAAAAAATTTTTTTTAAAGAGAAAGAACTAAAGAGTCCTAATTGTAAAAGCTGTTGATTAGCTTCTGTTGTTCATAATTACTACTTTATATTTTAGTTTTTAAGTTCAAATGTGACTCTATGCATCTAACTGTTGTTAGAAAAGTTAGAGACGCTACTGCTCAAAGTTCAGGCAGAGACCAGAGATAACTGAAGTGGATTGTAATTTACTTGCAATTTAACTTTTGGGTGAACTGCTACTATCACAAACACCTAAGGAAGTGGTGGGGAAGAAAAGTTTTAGATAAAAATCACATTCGGAGGAGACTGAAAGTGAAATTATATAGTTTTTGCCTGTTGCACATATAATGTTTTTGGGAAGACGAATACCGCTGCCATAATGTAGCATGCAAAGCAAAACTTGGGGAGAGCACTGCTCTACCCCACCCCCGCCTTCCCAGCCCTTTACCTCATTCTCCATCTAAAGCTGGATGGAGCTTTTTCACTCTAACCAGCCAGTGATTTCAAATGTATGCAACCTATTCTTGCCAGATGAAGAACATATTTCCTATTTTTGCTGCCAAGTCTGGGCTCCAAGATCCTGAGTCATATGCGCTTTCAACGCTCTTGAGCTTTCCCCCACTGTATCAGTGGTTCCTTTCCAGTCTAACCAGTATCTCTTGTGCAGCCCTACTATGGTAGCATCTTGCTTCTGCCTGTCCTGGGTGTATATTTAATAAGACATGGTACTTTGGCCCCTATTAGTTCTTTTTTAAGCTTCTACAATTTATGATGCCTTTGAATTTTTTTCTTGTTCTCGTTAAAATGTTATTTAAATTCACTCATAAAATGTAATTTTCTCACATATAACACTCATTTCAAATGCATCAGGGGATGGAATACATATAAATACAAGGCATGTTTTTAATTCTGATAGGGACAGCCTTCAGAGTTTCTTAGCAGTGTGGATAGACAACTAAATTTGTTCCTATATCAACTTAGTTTCCTTTTATAATTTGAAATAACTGGTTTAAGGACATTATGTTAAAACTTTTTCATTCAGCTGCCATTGAGACAAAAAATAAAGACAAATTACATTTTGTAAACCAAAGGGGAAGTTCTGGACAAGAGATGGGAAAGACTTGTGACATGTGCATTTACAACCACAGAGTGCTATGTTTTCCAAAAGTCCTGATTTTATCATTTTTTCCCCCAGACCAGTCTCTTGAACTCAGGATACAAAAGGAAAAAAAAAAAAAAAGGAAAACAGCTATTGTACATTTCACACTTTTGCAATCCGAGTTGTTGAGATTGCATTAGTGGAGTGGAGTGGGCACTGAAATGGGATCAGGCGACTCACATCCGAGTCCACATTCTTCTGATGAATTTGGGATTCTGACCAAGCTACCTAAAACCGCTGAGCTTTAAGTTCCTCATTGTGTAACTGAAGATTTGGACAACTGGGTCATTGATTCTCAATGTTGTGTATTGTGACCTCTGGTCAGGAGGGGAGCCTCAGTGGTTTTGGGGGAGTCCAGAAGTCAGGGGGAGGCTGAGCAGCTGGGCCTCTGCAAAGCCACCAGCTCCACCCCTCACCCTGCTGTCACCCCTCTATTGCCTTGGCACTTGGGGGTTTTTTTTGAAAGTTACTTTTAATACATTGTGGTTGTCTGTAAATTTTAATGTTAATAGTAGTTTGCAGTTTCTTTTAGAAAATTCTTAAAAATCTCTGGTTTAGATGATTTAGATGGTTTCTGAGGTCCTTTCTAGTTTTGACATTCCATGATTCTGTGTACCTGTTCACTTACCTGCCTAAATCCTGCCTTCTAAGCTCTCTCACCTCCGTAGGGCCCACGAAAGAAGACACCACCATGTCTGGTTTAATCGTGCATAACTGAGCATGGGGCCTGGCAAATCATAGGATTCAATGCATATTCATTACATCAATAAGTGAGCTCCTGCTTAACTAGCGCCATTGTGTCTCTGAGAGAGAGAGCCTTTCCCTCTGCAGGAAGAGGGGGATGGTGGTGTCACTTTGCCATCCCTGTTTGTATTGCATGCTGAACCTGCATGCACTAGACCTCTGGTGCCTAAGCGAAGTCTAAAAAAAAAAAAGTCCCTCCGGCCTGGTGTTACTGCTGCTGATCATTAGACTGTCACCTTTACATATTGACTAGATACAAAAAGGTGTTCTGTGGCTCCTGTTATGAGAAAGGCCAGTTCAGTCCGCTCTTCCTTTGGTTTCCTAAACAGCATCCTTGTCAGAGTCTGGCTTCTGGATTCTCATGGCCAGGTCCACATGCTTTTTGTCGCCATGGCTTGCCAGCATCCACATGCTTGTTTCTGGTTGTACTCCGCATCCCCGCCTTCCAGGGCGCTGTCCCCTGTGGCCAGCGAGTCTCTGTCCTGCCACTGTCTGTGCTCTGTGGGCCCCTGGCAGACAGTGCTTTCCTGAGCTGTGGTCTGACGCCGTTACAGCTGCCAGTGGCAGTGAAAATGCCCTTTCACTATTGAACGTGGCTCCTAGCAGACAGTCCTTTTGTTCCCCCGCCAGTGCACCCCAGACGTGTGGGGATGGAGGGTGGGCTGTCGTTGGAAGGCTGTGAGGCTGTGAGCCGAGGCCGGGGATCAGGACAGACGGCCCCCAGTACTGCTCCGGTCTCCTGTTTTCTCCTCCCACCTTAGCCCTTCAAGTAAGATGCTGAGGCATAGGCATGCTTGATTGCTCTTGTCAGTTGGGTCGAGCATCTCCCTGGTGACTATATTTCGTGGCTCCGAACAGGCTTGCCTCTTCTCAGCAGTGTCGAAATCATGGCATGGGCACAACAATGGGGGCCAAGAGACTGGGGTGGGCTCCATGTGGTATCTGGTATCTGTCATCTTCTGTAACACTTACGTTCTTCCTGCGGAGATGGCAGAAGCCAGCGTTTTTGTCTCTCATTTAATCCATCTGGCCTCTCCATGTTGTGTGTGTCTGTCTGGATCAAGATGGAGCTTTGTATTCTGGGACCCATTATCTCTGAGGCCCTACCTGTGCTTGACAGGTCAGGGCATCCACAATCTGCTCCCTCTTCTATGCAAATTACATACCCTGCCTGGCTCTCAGCACATGGCTTCGACATCTCCCAGAATAAATCAGTTTCTGTTGCTATATGCAACAACACTACTTTGTTTTCTTCTTGAAAAATATATGGTCCCATTTTTTTTTCTGTTAAAAGTTGCCAAATTGTAAGTCTTCCTATCAATACGGAAACTGCTTTTTGTTGGGGTCAGGAGGTGAAACAATGAAACCAAATACTCTCCTATTAATTGTACCTATTGATTTTAAGATAGATCTAGTTCATAATTTTAAATGTGAAAACTGTATGTCTTGAAAACAGAGAGAAAACTTGCTTTTGACTAGCTTGCCCACTTTCTTTTAGTCTCTTATCAGGATATAAGAAAAGACATAGCTCTAAAATATACATAACTTAGGTTAACCATATGAGATTTGAAGAAGTGAATTTACATTAGTAAATGAGCTCATATGAGAGATTCCTGGGTAATTTTTTTGTTTATTAGTTATAAAACAGCATATTGCAGTTGATATTTCAAATTTTCTATGGTCGGCATTCTGCACACTCCTAGGCACTTTTCAGTACTATGTATTTGAGCAAAATATGCAAACCAGGTCTAATTTTATCTTAAGCAAAACCCATTAGATTATAGAAAATCTGCTGTGACAATTCAGGATATGGGTTTCAAAGTCAAAGTACTTTGTAAAAGGTTACTGATTAATATAGATAATATAAAAATTTTTGTTCTGAAATGCTAGGAATAGCCTGTCCTATCCTTTTAAGCCAATTTGTATACTTAAGTATCACCTGCAGTTTAAGAAGAGGAGCTTTGATTAATTTAAGGAAGTTTCTCAATGCAGTATGGGTGTAAGCGTGTGAAGTAGCCAAAGCTATTCGTCCCACTTCTTTTTGCAGGTGAATATTAACTTAAGCTAAAAGTACAATGAAAAGTCACATCTGAAGCGTTTGAATTATAGAATCCTCATTTTAACCACTTTTTGATAAGGAAAAAGTATTTAAGTCATTGACCAAGAGCATACTTGGGAAACTGAATCATACTGAATGCATACTTTCTGATTCATAGTCCTGTGATTTTTCCAGAATACTAAACTTCCAAATCGGAAAGCCCCTATCTAAAACTACTTTAAAGTATTGAAGTGTGTATTCATGAGTTGTGGCTCCTAAAATCTGGTATTTAGGCTGTAAGTTCCTGGGGGCCATGGAGTGGTTCAACCCAGTGGATAAACCGATCCTTAAGAAGTAATGTGGTTAAGGGCCACTGTAGTGCACAGGTTACCGTGGCACCGAAGGTTGGGGTACCCACTTAGCCTATGTGGACTTAGAGCAGAAAGGGAGGTAGCGGGGAGAAGGCTTCCTAGAAGAGTATTAGTGGAGATGAGTACCATTGCTTGAATGGTCTTCACCTGGGCATGTAGGCAGCATGCAGAACATAAAGAGTGGGGACTTTCTCTGGATTTCCATAATTTGATTAAGGTTGATGCGTATAGGGCAAGTGACAGCATAATGAGGAATGGGGTTTAAGATGAAAGCAGAAGACAAATCACAGACAACCTTGTTTAAATTATTTGCATTTTATACGAAGGACCTTAAAGAACCTTTGAAGAATTTCAAGTAAGAGTATGATTGCTGGGGTTATGTAGGATAGAGAATGTTTATCAGGGATGGCATGGTAAGTGAGCAGTACCAGTGGCAAGGAAATCAGTTCTGTGTTAGTAATGCAATAATCCAGGTGAGTAATGATGCTTAGCAGTGCCAAAGAAAAGGAAGAAACTGCATTTACACGCTTAGCATCTCACACATAAAGATGGATGATGATGATGTGATTTTTCTCATTAGCACTTCCAGGCTCTGAAACTTAGAATCATCATCGTACTGTGTAACCACTCCATTACCAAGCTTTCTTAATTTTTCCCCATGAAATCTACTAATTTCATTCCTTCTGTTCAATCTAGCCCAAATCCTCATTATTTAATATCTGAAGTTATTGTTAGGATCTCCTAACTGATCTTGCTGTCTCTAGATTTGCTGAGTAAGCTCTGTAATCACATTCTCAGAGTCCTTCAAGCCTCCCAGATCATTCTTGCCCAGACCATGTAATCTCCATGAGGTGTATCTTCTTCCTCCCCCTTGCCCCTACCCTCTCATGGGTACATTAGACTGCCTTCTTCAGGAAACTTCTTCCCAAGCAATCTAGTCTTCCCTTGACTTTCTAAAGCCCTAACTGATTATATAGAATGTGTCTGAGACTTTTTAGTATAAAACTTTTTTTTTTTAACATCAAGAAGTTTTTGTGGATTCCTTAGTACAGACTGGCTTGATAGTTTAGAACACTGGATTTTGGGGGACAGTGATTTTGATTTCTCAATAAATAGCAAAATAGAGCATTGCTAGCCATTTACTACTTTGTCACATTTGCACGTAGTTGTGTTGTTAATTATTGTTTTTGTATTTTTTTCACTTAAAAGAGTCAGAGCAGTGACCTGGAATCTCTTTCCTTGACACTGTAAATAATATTCTGTGTAGTGTTAAAACATACATTCAACACCAAGCTCACTCCTTGATTAAAAGTAAAATTTTTCGTGGAAGTTCCAACAGAAGAGTGATGAGTACTACCATTTTGGTGTGTAACCAATTCATTCTGTCTGTTGAAAGGAACACCTTCAGCTTCACTATACATTGTCCCCATGGACAGGAAGCAGTATCCATTGTAGACCATCATTTGAATGTAAAAATCAATTAGATGCCAGAAGTTAATGTGAAAGGGTTCAGAAAATTGAGGGTATAACCCTCATTGTACTTGTTCTGTAGCATTCTCTTGGGAAGGGAAGGATAAAGGAGGTGACATTCTACCAGCATCTTCAGGAGCATTTTACCTGTTTTATTTGGAGGGATGCATTAAAGAGAAGTTTAGAATAAAGAGTCGAAACGAAAAATGGTTTTTGGTAATAAGTCTTCAGTTCTTTGGAAGAGTGATCTTAATTGTTTTTGCCCTTCTGTCCACTCTTCAACATAAACAGTTATTGTTGTTGGTTTTTTTTAATGAACTAAACATACTTTTAGAGTGTTTTTGGAATCATGTCTTTGACCAGTCCTCCTGTTGCTGAAACTACTTCTGTGATAGCACATGGCCCATGTCACATGAGTTCTTCGTATCTTTCTCTCCTTTCATAGTCAAACTCTTGGTTTTTCATCATATCAGTTATTATTCCCACCTCCCATTTTAGGGTAAAAGCTTCTTCATTCTTCTTTTTTCATGTTTGGTGGCAGCTTTGTGGTTTTTTTTTTTTTTTTTTTTTTAGCATTTTGAAAAAGCTAAGTTTTCCATTGCCAAGAGCTCATCATTCTAATGTTAAAAGTCAGGGTCCAGAAAAGCAGATCCTGTTATTCGACACCATCTGTATCACTGGCTGTTCATTTTCCACATCTTTCTTCCTTTCCAAAGTCAAAATATTCAACTAAAATAAGAAACAAAAATAATATTTATATCCCCAAAGTTCTTGAATCTTGCATAGGACATTGCAGTGCCCGGGAGTCCAGTCTTCATTAATTTTTATCACATTTTTTCTTTAACCTAAGATTAATAAGTAGAAATTAGTAGGGGTCAGTGGATTTGCTATGTCTAGTGAAATTTTCCAATTACTAATGTCTCATTTGAACTTACTCATTTTAAGTTTTAAGAAGATAAATTTTGAAGACTTAGTCATCCCGTATACAATTACTCCATTTAATTCTATTTCTTCTAAAATAAATTGTAAATTACTCAAGAATATGTGGTTCAATCATTAGGTATTTCTGATACCTAGGGTAGTCCTTCATAAATAGGGAACAATAAAGGATAGTTTTCCATATGATTGACTCTTTGTTTAATCATTCTGTCATTCACTCAACAAATATTTAATGATGCTTCTTTAAGCTGTGCCCTCAGAGGAAAGGACCTGTTTACTGGTGATTAAGAAGTAATATTATCATTTTCATTTTGTGTTTCCCTGTTTATACCTATTGAACAACTCATTTAACTCTAGTAGCAAGTCTGAACAAATCATTTAATTCTGGCAAAGTTGTCACAGCTACCCAGAATTACATTAACTGCTAACTCTTACACTTGTGATAGACTGTAGATCTTCCACAGCTGCTCTAAAGTTTGATTTACACAGTGTACCTGTTAGGATGCTTTCAGCTGCATTTAATAGAAAATCCAACTCAGACCAGCTCTAACCATGAGGAAATGCACTGTCTTACATAGCTGAGCTCTGGAGTTGGGCAGCTTCAGGGATCATTGATTTCATATCCCAGCGGTGTTACCAAAGATCCACCATCTTCCTGCCCTTTTGGCTGCACTATCCATAATTCAACTCATTCAGAGGGTAATCACAGAGCTCAGAGGCCTTTTGCTTTCTTGTCCATATCCAACAGAAGGGAGTGAGCTCTCTCCCCAAGCATGGAGCGTGTCAATGCAGGCTGAGGGGGCCATTCTCAGACTAGTAACACTGGACTATTATTAAATCAAGGGGCAGGTTGATCTGATGCTGAATTAACCTGTTGGAGCTAGATTGCATTCCTGAACATGGTCAGAGTTCCTTTAGGAAGAAGAAAGGGGGAAATGGATTGTGGATAAGCAACCAACAGAAATCATTAACAGTATCAACAGTAGCAATGGGGGAGAAAATACTCTCAGGACCATGTGGTTTAGAGTCAATTTTTGATTGGAAAACGTTTGTGATAACTAGATAGAAGTATTTATTTATGGCAGGAGCTGCATAACTTTGAGTTTCAATTGAAACCTAATGTCATTTCCTCCATAATCATTAACATATAAGTGCCCAACCTTTTCCGAACTTCTTGGTGACCCAGTCCTAACATGATACCTTGCAGAATTAAGTAGCTTAATTTGTAACATGGACTAGAATTTTAATTGAGCTGCATTTGCATCTGTTGAAAACATGGTAATTAGGTATGTTTTAATTGCAGAATGACAGTGCTGCATTAAAGAGAAATGAGCAGCTTCACGTTAAACCTTCTTCAGAAAGAGAAACTTAAAAGTATTTGCCTTCCTAGGTAATCACGTGGGAAAGTTCAGTGCATAGAGTGAGTTAAAATAGGCAGAAGTGTTAGTCAAAAATAGAAATTTCTATTTGTTTGGAAGGAGGTAATCATCTTTCTTTGTGTAGGTTATCTGCAGAAGGAAATCAAATAATCTGTAAAGATGAGCAAAATTAAAGAGAAAAAAATGTAAAACTTAGCATTTAAATAGATGATCTAAATGTAAGTTTATGATTAATTCTTGCATTGTAATTTACGGCAGGAACACAATCGATCAAGCCATTTACTGCTATTATATTGCCAGTACTTTTCTTACTTGAAAAATTGTTTATATGAATTTTTTTGTGTTTGAGGAAATGAAAGTATTTTATGTACCTTATTATAAAGGTGGTATTAAATGTACAAAGACTGGTTGTAAAACTTTAAAAAATAATATGACCAGTATTATCAGTGACCTTGAACATACATATTTGAAACAATTATACATGTGTAACCAATTTATTTAAGCTTTTGATAACCACCATAATTCTGCATGGGGACAGGGTCAAGTGAGAGATTCTTATTTTTTTCTATCAAATAATTTTAGAGTTCGAAGTATATATACTTTGATACTCTAAAAGAACATCTTATGTTTGTACATATGAAGCCGCATATTGCTAAATATTTTTAATTATTTGGCATTCAGAGGGATTAGTTAACTCGGTACACCCCCAGAAGAGTTTCTGTGGTAATGTATTATCTAAATTAGAATGTTCCGAATAAGCATAAAGAATTCTCAAACGTGCAAGTATCATTTTAAAACAGTCCACTTGCTTGGGGTAGGAAACGGAGCTAGGATTTTTTATTTTATAAAATGAGGTTACAAAACCCGAAGTTAATAAATAATTTAATACTAATTTTCTCTGTTTCACCCAATTTAGAAAATAAGTTGTATTACATACACCAGAAAATTATTGTGAATATGAAAAGAATTGGCAACAAATCTGACTTCAGCATATAGTCAGTTGTGAAGGCACTGCCTTTATTCTGTTACTGAGCCAGGAGCAGACATATGCCCCTTGTACTTCTGCCAAAACTATTAGGCAGAAAACTAGCAGAATGGCTACTGATACTTCCATTCATGATTTATGATAATGGTTGCTGTGGAAGACTAAGTCATTTACATTTATTGAGCTCATTTTTTGTTTATAGTTTCAGATATTGTAGAGGGTCTAAAATCCATTAGACAACACGTGTAGCACTAACAATAATTGCATAAAAAGATACCAGAAACTGAGGAGAGTGAAACCAAGTACAATGAGCCTTCCCGATGTTGTAGTTGGGGTGTGGCTAGTTTTGTCAGGCTCGATTAGAGGAAAGTAGGCATTGTTCTAAAACTCAAGGAACGGGGATACCGAGAGATTGGAGAAGAGTTTGGTTGGGATAAAGTCATGAGTCAGGTTTACCCATAGTCTTTCATCTGCTGTCTGCGTCTGCCTGGTAGTCCTCATTTTAGAAGAAGTTTAGAGAATGCGAGGCAGACTTATAATTGTATAGTACGGGGAGTGCAGTAATAAAAGTTACCAAGAGTTATAGAAGTATAGGTAAAAGGAGGTTTGCATGTTGGGAATTTTAGAAAATTCACTAGCATCCATTTATCCTCTTGAGTGTACCAACAGACCTAGGTTTTATAGTTCCTGAGAACTTACGAGAATTGCTTTATAATGGTTTGGATGATTATCTCAAAGATGAGGCCACACCTATTTCCCAAAGGGTTGAAACAGCAGTTGGCGATCAGACGGAGCACAGCCATGTTTACGGGTGTCAGACAAGGTGCTTCAACCCTGCTAAGGCTATATTTATATTCTCTCAGGAGACTCATGTGTGAAAAGGCTACATATAATTAGCACGTCTTTGGGCTAGTTGACCAGGATATTCTTTCACTGCTCTGTGTAGACCACAAAAAAGTATAGCCTTAACTCAGCATTTATTTGTAAGGCTAGTGATTTTCACTAGCAGTTCCCATCTGAAAGTTGTAACAGGCTTTCTCCATCAAATCTGTATCATTCCTATTTATATATTAACTAACCGAGAGGAAAAAAAGCAAATTTTAAAAAATCTACCACGCCCTTTGGAGTAGGAGAGTGGTTCAGAAGTAGATAACCCTGTGCAGAGGGAGACAGACCTTTCTTTCTTTCTTTTTTTTTTTTTTAATTTTTTTATTGTTATGTTAATCCCCATACATTACATCATTAGTTTTAGATGTAGTGTTCCATGATTCATTGTCTGTGCATAACACCCAGTGCTCCATGCAGAACGTGCCCTCTTTAATACCCATCACCAGGCTAACCCATCCTCCCACCCCCCTCCCCTCTAGAACCCTCAGTTTGTTTCTCAGAGTCCATCGTCTCTCATGGTTCGTCTACGCCTCCGATTTCCCCCCCTTCATTCTTCCCCTCCTGTTTTCTTTTTTTTTTTTTCTTAACATATATTGCATTATTTGTTTCAGAGGTACAGATCTGAGATTCAACAGTCTTGCACAATGCACAGCGCTTACCAGAGCACATACCCTCCCCAGTGTCTATCACTCAGTCACCCCATCCCTCCCACCCCACCCCCCACTTCAGCAACCCTCAGTTTGTTTCCTGAGATTAAGAATTCCTCATATCAGTGAGGTCATATGATACATGTCTTTCTCTGTTTGACTTATTTCGCTCAGCATAATACCCTCCAGTTCCATCCATGTCGTTGCAAATGGCAAGATCTCATTCCTTTTGATGGCTGCATAAGAGGCAGACCTTTCTAAAGTCATTTCTGTGGTTGCTAACCAGCCCTAGAGTTTTGTGTGTATTTGATCTGGCTTCTTGAGTGATTTCATCAGTATGAACCACAAGTCATGGCATTAAATGAATACACAGGATTGACAATAGGTTTCTGAAATACAATGCTGACCGCTGGAATTATCTTCTGGGTAGATTGTGTAGTGACTGGGTGATAGATTACCTCGATGTGTGTTGTGTGAAGCATGGAATTGAGCAATCACAAACAGTTGATGAAAGAAATGCATGAAGGTCTTGCTGAAGTACAACTGTATGGGACATAATACTAGAAAGAGCCCTGGACTAGGAGTATGCTGGCCCCAAACCTTTCTGTTTCTTCAGCAAGAAATGGAAGATATTGGTCTAAATGACCTCTGAAGTACCTTCTGGATTTAGACATGGCGATGCTTTTATTCTTGAGCTGTACGAAGGCATGACCTGCTGGCATGAGAAATGTGTTGGCTCATGTTTTCAACCAAATGTGTCAACAAAAGGAATTGGTATTATGCTAAGTAGCTGGCATTTTTTTTTTAAACTGTATTACTTTGAAGTGGTCATGTCATTACTGATCATCTTTTTCTCAGATTTGCAAGGGTTTAATAGCAGAACACTAAGATACTGAGATTGTTTTAACTGGTCTTATTATACTTTGATATTGTGTATTACTAACTCAAGTGTCCCTGGGTGGTGGAGAGGCAAGACTGAATTTCACTTGAAGATATATTAACTTGACTTAGAGGTCAGTTCTTTGTGAAATATTGGGAAGAGGCTTAACTGTTCTATTTGGTTCTGTGTTAGGAGAAGCTCAAAAACATTGATTCATACTTTATTTGTTGATGCAGGAGAATAAAATGACCTCAGAAGTCAAGGGATAATCTGAAGCCCTGATAATTCTTACTCTATTTGGAAGAAAATCTTAGGCAACCAATCTCAGAAAAGATTAATGAGAGTGGCTGCTAATATGTACATATATTGTTTCTTACTTAATATAGAAATTCTTAAAATTCTTTTGGTAGGTGAAAACCTACCCTAGTTACTTGTCATTCTTTCAAATCAAAAAGTTTGGGGTATTGAAGTGCCCTTGAACCACATGCTTGCCGAGTGTTGGTTCAAAGAATAGAATATTGTTATCAATAAGTAGGTCTTGTATCTGCGAACTTCAGGGGAGTGTGAGGTTATTGATTTACACATTTTCATGGTTTTATCCATCTTTGTTTCCTTGTCATTGTGTAGATGGACATGCAGAGTTATTTAGGATTAGAAGATACAGTAGCATTTGCTTATGATGTTAGCCCTTATGTAATGACAGTATGACATTAAATGCCTGAATATTATAAATCACCTTAGATGAACATTTATGGGAGAGTTTCAGTGCAACTTCTGAACAACTTGTCACTTTTACTGTGGAGCAATGATTTGTAAAAAACGATATGCTAAGTAATCCCAGAGCATAATTTAGGGACACAAAAACAAGTGTCAGGAAACAGCCAGAGCCTACATTGAATGAAATCTTACAGAGTTAGAAAAGTTACAGAGACTGTAAAGATCCAGTCTTCTGTGTGCAGAAATCACAAATGGACATATTTGGGAGCCTGAAGAAAGAAGTCCTTGTGCTAGTATTGGTGTGCTTACTAGTGAATGGTGTAGTCTCACAAATTAATGAGGGGCCAGAGTGGATCTACATTATCCTTACCCATGAGGAAAGGAAGCACTTGAGGAGGGGCTGCTTGTTTTCTTTGCATTTTGCAAATACGGAACACAGGGTCTATGCTGTGTGATAAGGACCTACTCATCTCTCCAGCAGTGCATAGCTGCATCAAGGAGGATGTTAGCCCTAGTGAAAGAATCAGTATCTGGCCAGGAAGCTGCTTCTCTCTTACCGTTGGCACATGATCTTCACATAGGAATACTCATGTGCTTGGTAGTCATCCACATCACATGTTCAATTCTAATTCTCCTCAAAAGTAAATAGCACAGGGGTGCCTGGCTGGCTCAGTCGGAAGAGCATGTGACTCTTTATCTCAGGGTCGTGAGTTCAAGCCCCACATTGGGTGTAGAGATTACTTAGATAAATAAAAACTTAAAAAGTAAATAGCTTTGCAATCCACGTTGATAGCAGGGCCGAACAACAGTAGAAAATGTGGGAAAGCAAAATCCTCACATATATTTTAGCCTCCTTCACTTTGTTCTTTTGGTTCACTGTATTCCTTATCCATTTTTGTTTTTGTTTCCCTTCCAAGTGGAAGAAGACACAGAAGAAAGTTCAAGATCAGGGAGAGAGTCTGTATCCACAGCCAGTGATCAGCCTTCACATTCTCTGGAGAGACACATGAATGGAAACCAAGAGAAAGGCGATAAGATGGATAGGAGAAAGGAGAAAGCTGGCAAAGAGAAGAAGAAAGACCGAGACAAGGAGAAAGAGAAAATGAAAGCCAAGAAGGGAATGCTGAAGGGCTTGGGAGACATGTTCAGGTAAGTCTTTACCAACCCAGAGCAGATCATCCCTAGACATCCGTGAGTGGGAGGTTAATACAGAATTCTATGAGCCCAGATTTGAAAACGTTATCTTTGAGGGCAACCAAAAATGTTTTCTAATGTTCAGTCTTCACTGACTGTCTTCTCAAGGGTTTCACTTCAGTTATTTCAGACCATGGTAGCAGCCTTAAAGATGGTATCTTGCCAACCGCGTAAATAACCATGTGAGGAAGGAAGGACCAGTCTTCATGTTAGCTATGCGTGAGAGAAAGAGCCCCATGGAGACAAAGGGCTGTTAAAGCGGTGTGTGTTCTTTTGTGTGTGTGAACAATGGTTCATTATTTAAATTTAACATAGAGCTCAAGTTAGTGGTAGCATTTAGAGGTTCATTAATAACAAGTCTAATAAAAAATGTTACAAATAGAGCTTCAATTAAGCTGTGTTGATTAATTTAAGACTTATTACTTCAGTCTGTAAAGATTTCATTCAATGTAGGCTCTGGCTGTTTCCTGACACTTGTTTTTGTGTCCCTAAATTATGCTCTGGGATTACTTAGCATATCGTTTTTTACAAATCATTGCTCCACAGTAAAAGTGACAAGTTGTTCAGAAGTTGCACTGAAACTCTCCCATAAATGTTCATCTAAGGTGATTTATAATATTCAGGCATTTAATGTTAAATATAAAGGTTGCTCGATTGTTCCATAAATTAAACCCCTAAACATATCAAGATGATGGTTTCAAATTAAAAACATACAGCACAGCCACTTGACTCTTCAAAAAGTAGTTACCCTGTATTGGGAATCCCTTTCTTTTAACTTTCTTTTAATTGCAAAATGTGAACAAGAGTTTTTATTTTCCTGGAATTTCTTGATTTATGATCCTGAGGTTGACCTCAATAACTCAGGGAGTTAAAGATATGTCAAGCCTGCAAAGTTGAGGACTCGGGGCCCAGCCTGCAGGCCACACAACACAACAGATGTGCTCTGTACATGTCTGATTAAGTTGAGTGCATGGAAGAAGTAAACTATAGACCTAGATAAAACAAAGCCTGGCCTATTAGTGGCATCAGCTTTCATTTAAATACGATGTGAGTTCCATCTCTGATGCTTCAGAGCATTGGGACTTTCATAGTTTTACATTAGAGTTTTTCTTGTTTATGTACTACTGAATGCTTTTTCAGTCAGATTGTCTTTCTTCATTATATGTTGTATCCAAGAACACCTATGGGATGAAATTGCTCTAACGGCCACTTTATTTCAGTTTCTTTGCTAGCCAGGGGACTTTTCTTTCTGTATATGCAGACTGACAGCTCGTAAGTTGGCACCTGCATAATGCACGACATAAGGCCCTTGCCCATCAATTAAAATTTAAGAACTGTGTACTACTTCTTTAAATTAGAGAATACGAGATGGGAGGATACCTTCCCTGAGACTTACACATTCAACAAGTAGTGTGGTCTCGTTTCCAGGTGTCCTCCTGAAGTCGCATTGAAAGCCAATGGCCTCTTAGTTTTCCTCCTTCGTCAGGCAACATTTATCTGACAGATATAGTGCTCTGTTCTTCTCATGGAATAAAAAAATAAGCAAATTTCTGGTGTGTCTTTATAAAATATGTTATAAATTATTTTCATTATAAATTGTTTTTTTCTGTAATTTACAACTCCAGAGTAAGAGAGGCTTTATGGTAGAGTTTTTCCTTTCGGGGGCCAGAAGAGTGGACAGTGTGGGGGCCATGGGGACCTGTACGTTTCAGAGGGACCCTGAATTGTAACTCAAGAACCACCTTGTTGCTAAAAGTTCTGTAAAATACTATATGATGTTTTCTCTAGACCAAGTTCTATGGGTTATACCTGCACCCTGTAGTGAAAGCCAGCCTTGTGATAATTGTAATTTCAAAGGCCTGCATATTTTCGAAAACTAACTTCTTTGTTTAGGTGCAGGAGCTAAAGGGTTTTTTTACCCCCCTAAAAAATTAGCTTGTATTCTCCCAGTGTTTAAGAATAGCTATTAAAGAAAATCACTGACATTCATACTTTTCTGGGAACATAGCATCAGTGGTTTGCTAGAATCAGCCCACATTGGCTTGTGAGAGCCAATTGCTCAATGTTTAGAAATATCGCCAAACGTTTGTTAAACACACCATTATAAAAATTAAATAAGTTTTATGAAAATCAAAAGCAGTACTCAAAATTTACCAGTTCCTAATTATTTTATCACATTTTACCATGATCTCTGCGTTTGAGGTTATTTACCCCTCTTGATTGGCACAGTGCTAACACTTTACGTGGGGCCACAAAAACAGCTCTCACCAGCTCTACCTTTAAGACATAATGCTGCTAGTTGAATGTGAGCCGTGTTGGGAGAACTTACACCATGGAAGTGTATGAGTTCCACAAAACAGAGCCGCTTCTCCTAGGAGTACAAGATGCCAAAGAATGTAAATCTCTCTTAAGCAGAGTCTCGGTATCTTGTCTAGTTTCCTTGACCATGACTGTCTTCCATCTGGGTGCAAATCACTGCCTCAGTCCTTTGGGAAATGGTTGAAGCTTGCCAAACACTTCTCCTTGAAAATGATCTGAGAATAATTTATTAAACATAAAATAAGCTTTTTGTCTGATTGACTCTTGGCTCTTAATCCTTCACACCATTATATTATGTTCTTCGTATTGGAGAAGACTCTTAAAGTATTGTTAGATTTTTCAAAACATTTGTAACTACCTCTCATACTTACTGGATCTCACTGTTCGAGACTAATACACTCTCAGATTGGTTCTTTTATGTTTTCTTTTTTTTTTTTTAAATAACATAGGGGAATATAGTCCGATTTTAAAATTAGTTTTTCCTTTCTTTTTGTTCTCTTATGGAGAATAGCATGTGACTTCCTTAGCAGTGTTGCTTTTAAATAGCTTAATCAAAATGTGTACGCGCATATACATTTCTTAGGACAGTTTGTAAGGAGGTTCGAGTGCGGCTGCCCAACATAGGCCTGAAGTACAAAGCAGGGACGTGCGTGTGTCTGTGTGAGAGCATGTGCGTTTGTGCATGTGTTGTTATGATTTTGGTTTTGGTTCAGATAACAGAAAGAAAAAGCTAAGGGTCAGGGACATTAGATATTGGGAGTCTAACTTTCTGAGCATATGAGCTTTTTCTCTTTAGTCGCTCGAGGAGGTAATAATGTTTTCCTTTAAAAACAGGCTCACCGGCTCTCCTCCTCACCATCTCCCTCCACAGCCCCCCCGCAAACACACACACTCTCTTCCTCCCCCTATAGATTGTCTGTGATTTTGGGTTCAATTTGAAGAGGGCCAAATATACGGACCCTGTTTTTAAAAGGGCACCAGAGGAAACCATGGCACCTTGCGTAGGTATTTTTATTTATTGGTATATACAGATGACATAGTTTTCTATTTCACACATTGAATGGTAGTCACAAAGATTATTTAATTATTGAAAAATAGCTCTAGGAAAGAATGTTTTGAGTCATATGAATCACTCTTCTGTTAATAAATTATGGAGTATATGAAGTGCAAAAGCTGGTCTTAATGAAAGTCTTAAATCACAAATTTAAAGCTATAAGAAAAATAACAAATGTAAAGTGTTTCACGTTTGTATGAGTTTCTTATGGTGTATACTACATCTTCTTTTGCACATAAGGAACTCCTATTGCCTTAATTAAAATGGCTTTGTAGCTAAGAAACCAGAGTGTGCTTACTAAATAGGTAAACATGACTTGTAAATGTAATCATTCTTTGTGCAAAGTGCAGAACAGAGGGAGGGTCTGGAATTTTGAGTCTTTGTTTATGTTTGATTCTCAGATGCTTGGCTATTCAAATTTAATACTATAAAATATTTTTGAGAATTCTGCAGTTGTATGAAATTGTTCTTAAAGAGGGAAGAAACTAAATCTGTCCTTTAGAAGGAGAGAGATCTATTATTTAATGTTTTAAATGTGTTCCTGTTTGAAGGAAAGCAACAGCATTATTCGGCAACATGCTTTTGCCTGGTTTCCATCTTCAAATTGAAATAATCCACACAATAATAAAACCCTGTATTAGGACAATATTCTCAGATAGTAAGTGTTAAAAATTATGTGTTGCCCTTTTTTTCAGCTCTGGAGTAAGTACAATTTGATATTGTTTTGCCTAAAAGATTAGAATAGTTTTATTTTGTGTGTCGTAGAATTGTATCCATCTCAAACTGAAGGTTTCTTAGAAGTGACCTCACTGTCACATCTCAGGTTCATTTTATGCTTTTGTCCATATGTGACAGCTGAGAACCTATCGCTATGGAAAGCTAAAGCAAAAGTAATGTTGCAATATTACCATTAAAATTGAATCCTCCAATTACACTTAAAATGATTACCTGGGTCCCTGCAGCCTTGTTTTTAGTTCTGTAAGAGGAAATAGGTAATTTAGTTTGAAACCTTGTTTGGTTGAAATCAGATACACTGCTATCTTTTCCCTTTTAGAATATGATAGTTTTCAGAACACAATGAACATGATCAGATTTTAAGACTTAATGTTGTAGCTTGGATTACACTCTTTGGGCTTTGAGAGAATAACAAACAGGAATGATTGTTGCTTCCCTTACCTGTACTTACTAACTGTGTGTCTATACCGTGTTTCTCATTTAGCCTTGCCAAACTGAAGCCTGAGAAGAGATGAACAACAAACCAGATTCAAAAAGGTCTCGAGAAGCACATATTGCACAGTTGATTTTTAAACAAACAATAAATTTACTTTTAATGAATTCTTAGTGGCTGTTGACGAATTTTGTTTACGACATCAGCAGTTTCGATGGTTTGGTAATTTCCATATTAATCAATTTGGAACTTTTTCATCTTGATTTCGAGCTTGGGGGTTTAAATTACTGCTTGAAAAGGCAGAGAAGTGTTTTTTCCTCTCATTTTTATTAGCCCCTTTTCATAGTGAAAACCATAGTCTAGCTGCTGGCGTATTCAGAAATCATCAGCACACACCAGTCCAATGTTAGAATCTGCTTTCGAGACGATGTAACGTACCAGTTTGGTTTGTGTGACACGGTGGCCGAGGACACAGGCAGCTGGTAGATGAGCAGTCCCAGGGCAGGGAGGCCTGTGGGTTAGGACTGTCACCCACCAGTTGATAACCAAATCGGCCAGTTTGCAAGGTACTTTTGAGCAAATTTTAGTCCCTTCATAGGTTACAGGGTTTAGACAAAAGATGGAGGGTTAGGAAAAGAGATAATTGTGCTTGGGGGTGGCTGACCCAGCAAGTCCTTCCTGGGAAAAAGTAGAGATACTCGGGCAAATAGTAATTCTGAGGTTTGCTGAGACCACGGGGAGTTAAGAGCACACACCCTTTTATAACAGTGTTTCTGGAAAGAGTCTGCCTGACCAAGTATTGTAATCACAGCTCTCTGAACGTGCGGGTGGGTCTCATCCTGTCCTTCCTTTAGGAGGAAGCCTTCTGCATATAAGAAGTCTTAACTCACCACCTCTCCATTCTTCATGTCTTCAAAATTGCAGGCAGGACCCTATCTAGTTAGCTTTATTCCCTGAGGATGTTGGAATCGTATCGTACTTGAAAATAAACGTGATGATGAAACAGAGAACCATTTCATAAAGGGTGTTGTGGAGCTGGGTTGTGTGCCTGTGAAGACGGAACTCTGCCCAGCTCCGCCAGGCAACAGCCCCCACCTGTGTCGCAGGAAGGAGGCTCCCATAACCCTGCTTATTTGTTGATGTCGGAAATAGCGGGGCTTGTGGATTTTTATGGCTCAGGCCTAATTGCCCTGTGGACGAACGTGACCAGTTGCACATTGGTAACATTAAATGGCACTCAGTCTAAAGTGCTGCTGATTTAGGGAATGCAGTTAAAATACATCTGTGGAAAAGTCTGCCCATCTATGTGAAAGACAGGCACAATACTTTGTAATAGAAAAGAAAGAACTTGAAAGGAGAGATTCTGCGTAATTTTACTTGGTTTCTCATTTGTGAGCTGGACAGAGACCAGCCCTGTGGTGTGAGTACACATACGAGCAGGATCCCTTGGAATAAGTTTCAAATCTGTAAATCCCGAGGACTCAATGTATGCTTTTTCTAATTCGAATGGAAACAGAGGTTCCCGTTTTTAACACAGGAAAGTAAGTATCAGGCTGACCTGTTAGCAAAGGCAAGTTCTAGGGTAGCTGATACCATATTCTTCTCGAATCCTCCTTTTTCTTATTAGCAGTTTTAAATAGAGAGCCCCTGACATCTACAGCACGGCAGCGGACTGCAAGGAAGCCAGCGGAGGCACGAAGCGTGACGGCGAGGCCTTTCTAAGACCTTTCCTGACACTCCTTAGCGCTGCTTTTCCACAGACCTGCGGCACGAATGTAGAATGCCAGTGTCAAGGATGACACCTACTTTACAGTCTCTGTAAAGCAAACCTTTTCGTAAAAGAAATTTTTGACAGTTCTGAGATGCTAAGTCAATTTCAATTCCAGACGGTATAGAAAATGGAATCTTTTTTTCTGCAATTGATGTGAAAATTGAAGGCTAGTGACTATTCACTCTCTAATAACACAGGGTAAATAAATACGATCACACCATTGAAAAATGTACTGGAAGACAGGCCAGGCTAATGACATTCACCACAACATATATTGGGAATATTCTTTCTGAATGTTTTTATTTGTTACTGTTAGAGGTTCTGTATCTTTCACATTAAATATAATGGATCCAAGTACCTGGGATTCCTAAATATATTTTTACCAAGCCACAAATTATTACATAAGGGTAATTGTTTGATTACTTCAAATAGTCTTTTAAAGAATTCCCTGGCAAAGTGACCTCTTACATAATTGAATGTTGGATGGTTTTCTTCTGACCTGTTTAATAATAGCCAATTTAGAAACAAAAGACGAAAATTGGATTAAATTTCATATCCTAGTGAAATGACCATGTCTCCCGTTAACCTTTCTACCTATCTGTTTTTAGGATGGATGAGCTTTAAGGTAAGGCCAGGACCCCTAGATCCGTTCTGATCCTCTCTTGCCCATTCCGCCACATGGCTCCAGCCCCTTCTCCCCCTTCTCCCCCCGGCGTCAGGAAGGATTGCCCTTCTCCACTGGATCATTCACTTTGTCCTACACTGTGCTATTACTTCCTCCAGCTTAGAGGAAAGTCTGTCTTAACCTCCCTACCCTTTCAACTACTACCTCATTTTCTCTCCTACATATCCACACACACCCTTCGGTAAATTTGTATTTGTCCTCTCCATATTCCTGTTCTCTCTGAAACTCCCTTCGGTGAAGCCTCATCCGCCTGGGCTCCACAGCCTGTTCCGGGCGGGTCACCAGGGACCTCTTCATGGGGGAGTCTTCCCTGTGCACCCTCACATCACCTGGGTCTGCCTGGAGCACTTGGCACGTTGACAGTTGCTCTTCTTGGAGATCCTTTGTGGTCACTCCAGTTCCATCTCCTTTGCCAATTCTGTGTCATGCTCTGTCCTTCAGATATTGGAGCGCCCCCCCCCCCCAAACTCAGTCCTTAGTGTTCTTCTCTTTTCCTCTTTTCAGTAACACAGACTTTTTATATTCTTAGGAAACAGCCTCTGGACTCTAAATATAGTCCATGGGCAGATGACTCCCAAATTTACATCTCCTGGGCATCTTCTTTGAACTCTAGATTTGTAGGTCTTACATCATCTCTGCATGCTCACTTGAGTGTCGACACTTAGCATGCTTCCAACTCAGACTGCTTCCCTTCTTTTTTTTTTTAAAAAGATTTTATTTATTTATTTGAGAGAGAGAGAGAATACGTGCATGAACAAGGGGAGAGGCAGAGGGAGAGGGAGAAGCAGACTCCCCGCTGAACAGGGAGCCAGATGCAGGGCTTGATCCCAGGACCCCCGGATCATGACCTGAGCCACTCAGGCACCCTGTTTCTTCCCTTCTTAGATAATAGCAGCTCCATTTTTTTTCAGTTGGTTAGGTACAAAACCTTCAAGTAATCCTTGACTCTTATGTTTTCCTTACATTTCACATCCAATTTATTGAGGTACAAAAGCAAAGGCCCACTTGATTTATAATTTCTATAAAGCCCTGGTACTTTTCTGTACCAGCATCATCCTCCGTCTCCCGGACTTCGGCAATAATCCTCCAGCCGCTCTTCCTGCTTTCCCCTTCCATGCAGTACATTCTCCACACTGCAGCTAGAAGTCACGTCATTTCCCTTCTCTGCTCAACCCCCAGCAGCCTTCCAAGTCATTCAGAGGAAAGTTCGAAACCCTTAGAGTCACCTATGGGGAACCCCCCCCAGACTAGCCTCCTACCCCCAGCCCCTCTGACCTCATTCCTTCTCCTCTTGCCTTTGCTAACTTCACTCTGGCTGCACTGGCCTCTTCTCCCTCACCTGCCAAGCCCACTGGAGCCTTTGTCCTTGCTCATCTCTCTACCTGGAATCATCTGTTCTCAGATACCCACAGGTTCATGCGTATCAGCTTTTTGGGGTAACTCCAACCTCGCCAACCGGCACTCCCTCCCAGCGTGACACCTCCTGTCCCACTTTTTGGCATTACTTTTCTCCTCTGCACTTACCACTGCCTAACATACGACTATCACACTTGGTTTAATAATCGGTTGATAGCGGCAGGGATCGTTAACCTCGGCCCCTGCCTGGTGTGTCATCGGGGCCCAGTAAGTGTAACAGAGATCAGGATGCCCGTACGCCTTCAGTGCGTCCTCCAACTTCCAGCGGCCAGTCTCTGCCCCTGCCTGAGAAGGCTGTGGAAGAGAGCTCTGCTTCTCTGTGCAGGATTGCCGGAAGTGCCTTGGGATAACACCGCCTCAGAGCAGTCGGCAGCCAAGGACTCAAGGCAGCCACTGGGAAAGTCTTCCCGCCCTGCGGCCCAGAGGGTTCTAATGCTCAGGCATAAGTCTGCTCCCTTCGTCCTGAAAGTGCGGTCCTCAGACCTGGAGCACAGCAGGACCTGGGAGCCTGTCAGACATTCAGAATTCGAGGCCCCACCCCAGACTGACATCAGAACCTGCAGCTTAACAGCCCTAGAGATTCCTGGTCACACCCCAGGGGGAGAGGCTCTGCGGCCTGAGTTGGCCTGCAGGATTGAGCTCCCCTTGGCCACAGTGGCAGCAGGCTTGAGAACACTCCTTTTGGGCTGCCTTTCTTCCCCGGCCACCACCCCCACAATGTCTGCACTCCCCTACCCTTCCGTTAAACCACTGCCCTGAATCCTTGTCTCAGGATCTGCTGCTGCTGAAATCCAGACTCAGGTGTGTTTGTTGAATGAATGAATAAATAAGGTGCCCAGAGTAAGTGGTGACAGTGTAGGTGAGGAACTTTTACCTGGATTAATTTTGCAATTTATGACAAGCTATCACACCAGGGCAGTGCTGGTGTTTGCTTCCGTCTTTGGAAGATGATGTCACTTCCAAAGCCTGTCCATGACTGATCAAGACAGTCCCCAGAGCACAGGTCTTTTCACGCTCCATAGGTCTACATCATGTCCTTTGGTTTATTGTTCAAGTTACCATTTTCCTTGCTCTTAGTAGCCATAAATGATTTAAGTATTCTCCATTACATCAGACTTTTAAAAAAAGATACAATTTCCAAATTAAATCCTTCATGCCAAGCAGTCCCCAACCTTCAGGCTTTGGGTTGTAGCGTTGAGGGGTCACAGATTCCAGCAAGGAGTAAACGTTGAAATTGCCCTATTAATGCCTTCCTACGCCTTAAAATATCAGGCTCAGGAGATGGTGTAAGATTCTGTCCCTAAAAGAAGTCAGAACCTTTGTTTTCCTCTTCACAAGCTTCCTGAACACCCCTTCAGAAAGTCCCTTCTGAAGACCACACCCACAGCCTTTACAGCCCGGGTCCCCTGCAGGTGCCACCACCCATAGATGGCGCTCTGGAGTTTTCTCCTTTCCCTACCACCCTGGAAGGAGGACACTTGTCTGAGCACCTGGGGCCCAGCCTCCGGAGGCCTGGGCTATTCCTGATTCTTAAATGAGGTGTAACTTGGGGGTGGAGACAACCGTACCTCCTTAGTTGCTCCTTCAACACCATATTTAATATTTATATATTATATATTATAATTTACATCTCTCATGTGTTAAAAAGACTGTCTGTTTTCTAGTTTATGTAACAATTTCAGTCCTTAAAAAAAAAGAGAATAAAAGAACAAGTTTACATTCTCTGTCCAAACAAAGGAACAGAGACTTTGAAATGAACTGAACTGACACAAATGAACTAACTGACACATCCCTACTCTCTGTATTAAGGTTTCTCTGTTTCTACTCTTCCGGTAATTTAGCGTG
Organism: Halichoerus grypus; assembly: GCF_964656455.1. Classification (NCBI taxonomy): domain Eukaryota; kingdom Metazoa; phylum Chordata; class Mammalia; order Carnivora; family Phocidae; genus Halichoerus; species Halichoerus grypus. The sequence goes on along the minus strand of NC_135717.1, from coordinate 72,223,351 downwards.
TTATCCGTTATCACCTCTTGGTGCCCATTTCTGATTCTGTTGGGTAACATGCTGGTCCTGAGGACTTCCCAAAAGAGAGAAAGCATCCCTCATGGATTATACTTCTACCGGTGCTATGGCAAGCAGTTAGCATTCATTGAGTGTTGATGTTGGTGGACATCCGCTAAGAACATTATTTCAATGACCCATTTAATCCTTATAATAACCCTGTAGGGTAGGTGCTCCTTTTAATCACCTGTTATAGATAAAGTGAACACAAAGGTTCAGGGGGGTACTGATGACCAAGGTCACACAGGGGTCCAGTGGTAGAACCACACCGAATTTGAACACCGGTCTACCCCTAAGGCCATGTTCCTACCCACTCTGCGGGACCAACTGAACCTTCTTAGCCTCTTCCAGTGTGTTGTGCTGCCCTGACACATGTATGAGAGCCAAGATCGGTTAATCACGTGAAGTGGCATTGCTATTGTATGCTGTGAAAAATTAGAGATCCCTGTTGCTAGCTGGGAAGTGTGCAAGTTAGTATCTTTTGAACCGGACTTTTAATTTTTGTTCCTATTGGATTTCTTAGCATCCTCTGTCTGTGCTCCTTTCTCTCCCAAAATAATTCTTTATGGACTCAGGAATTTTATTGTTCATTTAAAAATTACTAATTGCCATATCCCTTCCCCCACACCTGACCTTCCAACCTATCTATACTGTACCCTGAATGCTAGTGATGATTAAAAAAAAAGGTTAGCTCTATGCCTGCTCTCTTCTTTCAAGATGGCCATATAGTCCTATAAATGCTTTAAGTCCTTTCCTGTTTTTATACCTCCTTTCCCCCTTCCTGTGTACCTTCTTGTACTTCAGATCTTGCTCAACTGCTGCTATTTCTTTCATTTTCCACTGTTAAAACAATCGTGAGGCCATGTGTGTTCGCAGTCTTTATTTCCTCTGTGAATCTTCTGATGTTTCCTATCATCCTGTCATTTTCACCCAGGCCCTGTCGGTGCCACCTGGATCAGCAATCCTGCCGATCCCTGGATGTGCCATAGAGACCACGGCTCAGCCTTTAGGGCTCTGCCCCTTGGAAGACTAGTGGACTAGTGGGGCTCGGGGCTGCCTGCCTTTCTGGCACCTCTGCTCATCCTGTCTGTCTGGATCCTCTTACCTGGCCTTGGCAAATTTCCACTGCTGCTTGGAGGAAAATAATCTTTTATCTAATTCCTGCTTTTATAACTGCTTTAGTCATTAGGAAAGCATCCCAAGTTTACTTTGGAATTCCTAGAATTTCAGGTTTCTTTTATCTTTTTAGGGTAAAGTGTTAAAAACATTTTTTTAAATTGAGGAAATGATAGCATCAGTTTAATCTTAGTATAGGTTGATTCTGGAAGTTTTAAGAAAGTAAACTTCGGACCCACTCTAAGATAGGTATTCCAACAGGATGGACATTTTCCCTTGATGAACTTTCTAGAACATAGCAACAGGCAGATGCTTAGAGCACAGTGGCAAATCATTTATGCAGGACGTTGTCTGCTGCACACCTGAGTTGTCCTGGCCACACTGGAGGAAAGGCGATTGCCCTCAAACGAATTTGGTTTGCTGCATCTCAACATTCAGGTACGTATATTTGCAAATGAGCAGTAAGTCTCCTCAAGGGCAATTATATTTCAGCACTTAATGATAAGTATCCTATTCAAGGTTAACTTTCACTGCTCCTTTGCAAATTGGCTGGTGAGAGTGATCTGGAGCCAAGGAAGTCTGCAGCCTGTGAAGTGTAGCCTGATGCCTTGCATTTCCTTGATGGGTACTTCCGGCAGGAAGGGCCATTTCCCTGGTGGGGTCCGGGTGTGGGCTCCTGGCCCTGATCACTGCTCCAGGGAACGGCTTCATTCTCTTACCATGTCCGCTGTCTCACCCTGCATGCTGGGGCGGCGTGGACTCTGAGGCAAGCACATGAAAACGTGCAACCACATGCCTTGTGCAAAGAATGACGGGGGCAGTGCAGTGACTTCAGAGCATTTTACTACTCACCTGGCAAACACTGTTTCTAATGGTGAGCAAGTAGAGTTTTTTCAAGGCTGGTTATGGAGTGTATAGGATTTCTTAGTAATTTTGAGGTAAAACCATTCATGTGTGCATTCAACAGGTGTTCGCTGGGGGCTACTGTCTGCTGGGCCCCATACTAGGGGCCAGGGATTCGGGTGTAACTTAGCGAAGACAGGCCCCGCTACCGTGGCCCTTTGGAGGGGCTGGGGGAACTCAGAGCAAGTGCGCCCGGCCCACACTAGGACTCAGAATCACCTCCCTCCAGAAGATGGCATTAAAACTGAGATCCAAAAGATGTTTTCTCTTTTTCAAGGGGCTTTTGGGGCAGAGGAGTATTTTGCATCGGTGGGATTCAGACTCTTGATAATGATCCTCAGTAAGCAATATAGTTTGCCTTGCAAGCCAGTGGACCTACACACACAAGTCACTAAAACAAACATTTCACAGGGTAATACTGGCCCTTCCTCTGTGTGCTGTGCTCTGGTGTATTTGCTGAGAGGCAGCTGAGTTTAGTGGTGAAGAGCCTAGACTCTGAGGTTAGATCATCTGGATCAAATCCCAGCTGCATACTCCCCAGCCTTGCGTTTGGAGCAAGTTAATGAACTTCCTTGTGCTTTGCTTTCCGCACTCGTAAAGTATGGATAATAATGGTACCTGCCTCACCCTGTTGTTTGGAAGCTAAGGTGAGTTAATGTATCCCAGGTGCCTCAGAACCCCTCCGGGTACAAAGAAGGAAAGCACTCTGTAAAGGTTAGCTGCTCTTGATGTTACTGTTGTTATGCTGTAACCCACTTTTTTGAAAATGCTAGGTGAGTCCTACCAAATCGATTTTACATCGTTAACGGGTTGCAACACACAATTGAAAAGTACTATTTAGGTGGTGGAAATCCTGTAGGTTTGCAGCGGGTGAGGGTGGGGAATGAGCTCTTAGGGAGGCGGGTGGCCTCTCATAAAGGACTCATGATACAGTTTGTACCTGATGCTAAGAAGAATGAGAGGCCATTCAAGAGAATGGCTTGATACATTTACATTTTTTAGAAAATTAAAAGAGGACTGTAGCGATGGTGTGTGGAGTGAACTAGGGAGTTGGCCCAGAGGATGGGCCAGGAACTATGCTGGGCAGCTGATGTAAAAATCGTGGCCAGCCATGGGGACAGAGATGTGATATATATTTCTCAGGAGGAATCTAGGGGACTTGGTGTTTTGATAGATGTAAAAAATGAGAGAGAGAAAAAAGAGTAAGAAATAATTCCTCCAGTTTGGGCCTGAGAAACTGGATTGAGAGTGGTTAGGCTGACGAGAAAACCCTGGAGGAAAGTCCTATTTGGAGGAAATGTGTGACCTGTTGAATCTGCCCAGTGCTTGTCTGTGACACACCCCAGCAGAGGTCAGCAGGGGGCAGATGAGTGGGAGCGGCTGTAGAGACTTGGAAGTCAGGACATTTGAAGCCGTGGAAGCTGTGGCAGTATTTGTGGAAGGGTTGTCTGGGACCCGTGTGTGCGGGGGAGGAGGAGCAGGTGAAGGCCAGAGTTCTGGGGACTCTTCAAATATTGGGGGGCAGCTTAGGGTGGGGAGTGGGGTGGTGGAAGATTTTGGTGACCGAGGAAAGGCTACTGCAGATAGAAAACCAGAAGATTATGATCATTAAAGCCGAGGCAAGAGTGTGTCTTTTATTAATTAGAAGGATGTGGTCAACAGTGTTTCAGCCGAGAAGTCAGACAGACTCATGGCCTTGGCTGCACAGGAATTACTAGCATCAGTAGATCAGTTTTGAATGGTTACCCATTTTACATCGTCTAGTTTGGTGTTTCTGTAGGATGCCAGTACACACAGAGTCTCTTGACGCTAATGCTTGTTCCAAGTTAGGGATGTAATACATTAATTCCTGTTGTAAGAAGCAAACTCTTTTTTTCCAACACTCTCTACACAAACACAGAAACCTGTGCCAGATTTCTATATTTTTGAGCAATAGAAATAACATTTTAAGTGACGTAGTAATCCCAGTTGCAAATCTTCACAAAGAATTACAGAAATTAGGATGAGGGATTAATTTTTTTAAGTAAATTGTTTAGCAAAATATAACTTGGAGGAGAAACAAATTTAATGATTGGTTTTGTTGACTGTGGGATCAGTTCTTCCTTCTGTGGTGAGAGAATTGCTCATTCCCTCTCTCCGTTTTGTCTTTCCTCCTATGTGTTGGCAGGTGTGTTACTGCTGAGCATGTGACCAGAGTGAGTGTGGATCCTGATGACATCAGCTGCTCTAAATTATAATAGGACCTTAGTTCCAGTTTTCTCTCATGTTTACAAAACAATAAAAGTACTTAGGTCAAATAAATAGCTTGGTTCCTCACAGTGCCAACTTTAAAATTACCTTTTTTGAAAGCCTTTTTTTTTTTTTTTTTAATTGTGACATTTAACCATTATAACACATAAGCAGGAGTCCTCACTCTATACTTGCATACATTCTCAGACTCTGTTTCCCAGGACCTATTTTCTCAAGATTCATGAGTGCTTCCATTCCCGTGGCTTCTAAAAAAAAAAAAAAAAAAAGAACAAACTGATTTACCATTTACAGATATCTTTGTGTTTTAAGGCAACACTGTTCATCTTTTATGTTCTATGCAAGGGAATATAAAGTTCAGGATATATTCAAACTATTAATGTTTTATGTAAACTACTGAAATTGGTATATTGAGTGTGTGCCCATTATTTTTAGTTTGTTGCCTTTTCTGAAGGATTCCTAGCTGTGCTCTGCCTATCTGCATCATTTTTAAAAACTTTTTATTATTTTTATAGGCATTTTTAATATCATGAATCATTCTGTATATTATGCACTTTGTAGTCATTGTTGCATTCAAAAACATTTCAACTAGATTTCTTTCTGGGAATATATTTCCCATGAAAGTACAGAATTATGTGTATTTCCTGCTGTGACACGATTTTGATTTCTTTTATATTTTCAATAATAAAATATTATAAACTAAGTATTATTTTTTAAAAAGTAGAAAACTAGTTAGCTGTTGTTTGGTCATAGATACCATTACAGTCCTTAGAGAGTTTACTACTAAGATTTTAGATCTGCCTTCTCAATTTTCCTGAACAAATAGAAAAAAATGTATATAATGTTTTCCCTATGGAACTCTTTTTTGGAAAGGTCCCACATTTAAGTATAGTTTTATACAGATGGGTCTTTACTGTCAAAATTCTGTGCTTTTACTCTTAGAGTAGACCCCTCTCTATGGAGTCTGGCAAAATCCCTTTGAATGTTATTTTTTTTGTGAGATGGAAGTTAGGTAATTCACTAAAGCAGAATTTTCATACTATTTCCAGGTGGTCTGGTCAGCCATGGGAAAACCCCTTTTCACTTAGAAGTGTCCTCTGTTCTGTGTAAACATGCGGCTGACGGGCAGCCATCTCAGTTAGAGAGAAACACTTACTAGCAGCCAAGGTAATAGAAAGTGTGTGAAGGAGTCTCTAGTCACCAACTGTAACATATCCAAATAGCACCAGAAACAATGAGGAGAAAATGAAAATCATTTCTGACTCATGGAAGATTGTTTTCTTTTCGATTTCATACTGAAAGTCTTTCAGCTGGAATTGCAGCGTTGGCCTAAAGAGATGAGGCTTCTTGTGGGTGGTTATTTTCAGTTGTTTCCATTAATTCTGCTCTTATACTCTTCCAAGAGGCTGCTGGCTCCCTCCTGCCACCTGTTGGCCACCTGGGGTTGACCTTGAGGGTGACATCTTGAAGAGCAAATTAGTTTCTGGGAACAGTGGGGCTAAATAGTGAGGTATTGATGGGAGGGTGGGATCACTTACAAAGATGCTGTGAAGAATGTAATTTCCTTTTCTGTTTGGAAAGCCAAATATATGAAAGGAAACTCTCTTTCTTGCCTTCTTATCTCCATGACTTTATCTGTGACAAATTGTTTTGGTTGCAGCACAGACCCAAGGAACTGTTGTTTAAACGAAACAAGGCTTATTTTGTCTCTAATTTAAAAGAAGTTTGGAGATAGGCAGTCCAAGACTTGAATGCTGGGTCCAGAGTGTCAACAGTGTCACCCGCTTCTGTTTATTCAGCCATCCTTACTACATTTTTCTTTATTTTTTTAATTGTGGTAAAATAGCCATAATGTTTACCATCTTAACCATTTTGAAGCGTACCGTTCAGGGGCATTAACATTCACATTGCCGTGTGATTGTCATTACCGTCCGCCCCCAGAACTCTTTTCATCTCACACAACTGAAACTCTGTGTCCTTTAAACACCAAACCCTTTTCCCCCTCTCCCACCCGTAACAACCACCATTCTGTTTTCTGTCTCTCTGAATTTGACTATTCTAGATACTTCATATAAGGGGAATCGTTCAGTATTTATGTCACAGGCTGATTTCTCTTAGCATAATGTCCTCCAGATCTATCCATGTTGTAGCATATGATGGGATTTCCTTCCTTTTTAAGGCTGAATAATATTCCACTCTGTGTATCTCTCACATTTTGTTTATCCATTCATCCATCGACAGACCCTTAGTCTGCATCCATCTTTTAGCTTGTGTGAATAATGTCACGATGAACACGAGTGTCTTACACATGTATTTCTACCCTGATGGTCACTTCACGGTTACAGCTCTAGCCATCTTGTCAGAATTCTAAGCAAGAGGAAGCAGGAAGGGGGAAAGGGAGCTTTCAGTGGAATCAGTCCCCTTTCTACGGATCATTCCCAGAAGTCCCATATCGATTTCTATGAGCCAGAATTTAACAATAACAATAATGATAAAATAGTTAATATTTATTGAGAGCTTATTGGTGTCAATGCAGAGTGCATGTATAATTCATTTAATTCTCCACATAAACCTATGAGGGTGGTTGCATTTTACTAAAGAGGAAATTGAAGCTCAGAGAGGTTACACGAGTTGTCCAAGCAGGGTGAGTCGCGCGGCTGTGAGTCACATAGCTAGTAAGGCAAAGCTGGGATTTTGACCCAGAAATCTGGCTCCAGCATCTAGGCTCGTAACTGTCTTCTACTGTCTTCTGTTCCCGTTCTCAAAGGAGGCTGGGGAAAGTAGTTTTATCTCAAGTAGGCACATTTCCTGTCCCTGCCAAATCAGGGTTCCATTTCTGAGGAGGACAAGGAGAGTGGATGTCAGCAGCACCTGCTGTGGAGGGTCTGCTCCTGGGAACTACCGTTCCGAGTCACTGTTTCTGAAGGCAGGTGGTCTCAGGCCTCTGAAATTGCAGCAGCTTTATAGCACTGGGCTGCTCTTCACCCTCCTTCTACTGTGCTGGCCAAGACCAACGTTGACTGGCCTGATCATGTAGGCTGAACCAGAAAGACAGGGAGTGGGCCACAAATACGAGAAAACCTTATTATATCTACCACTTGAAATGGTCACAATCTTCCCAACTTAGCCTAGAGGAGCTACGTAGACATGGAGGAAGGAAGGAATATATAGGTATTTTTGTTAGAAAATCATATCTATTATTTATTTATTTATTTATTTATTTAAGATTTTATTTATTTGAGAGAGAGAGAGCACGAGAGAGCGGGGTGAGGGGATGAGGGGTGGAGGGAGAAGCAGAATCCCCGCTGAGCAGGGAGACTGATGCGGGGCTCGATCCGGGGACTCCGCGATCGTGACCTGAGCTGAAGGCAGATGCCCAACCGACTGACCCACCCAGGCGCCCTTCTATTATTTATTGAGTGGTGATTTCTGCCTACAGGGTGCTACATGCTTTAAAACATGATTGCATTTATCTTTGCTACTATCTTTTATAGATAGTATTTTTATTATTTAATAGTGCCAATTGTCATATGTCAAATAACCTATGTCTTTCTGATTTTGGAATACAAACTCTTAATCCTAATATTGATTATACTGACTTCGGTGACTTTTTAACCTAACTGGTTTTTATGGATACATTCCCCAAATGTATTCTTGGCTTACAGCATGCTAGATCTTGCTTTCTGGGACTTAGAGGGTCATCTGCATTCAACCTTAACCATCTCAGTAGAAGGAGACTTCTTTCTTTAGTGTTTAGGAAGTAGTCCTGAAATAAATGGGGCATTGTGGGGTGAGGATATACCTTTTACTATCCTGTGAGTCCTCTTCTTATTCTTTGTAAATAATGAAGATGTCTCATTGAACTTCGTTGTTTATCTGAAACCCTAGCCCAGTGGTCCTCAACCCCCAGGGTTTTGTTCCCTAGACTTCTGGCAGTGTCTGATGACTTACTTGGTTGTCATCCACAGGGAGGGGTGCTAGCGGCAGGTATGGTTAGAGGCCACGGATACTGCTGAACATCCTATGATGCACAAGAGAGTCCCCCACCCCCCACTGCACAGGATTGTCTGGACCAAAATTTCAAGAATGCCAAGGTTGGAAAAACACTGCCCCTGCCCAGTCCCAATGGCTCTGTGACATGTACTTGAGTTGTTGATCTTCAGACAAGCTGCCCAAATGCTTCTGTGTCTTATGTCAGGTTGTCCTTGGATCCCCGTGAGCAGCTCATTTCAGTTATTGTTCTGTGTGGAGGAACCCTGCCCTGTGCATTTCGGTGGATGCTTAAGAGTTAAAATTACACTGAAAATTTCAAGTATGTTGCAGTCTATCTGGTGTTTGACCGTCGAAGATGCTTACATAGTGATCTCTCTTAAAGTTTATTTTTAGTATGATTTCAGTGTCCTAAATAAAGATTTTACTTCATGAACTGCCAGCATATAAAATAACATGAGGAACCTAAGAGGCATTCAAAGACGCTGAGGTTAGTCTAAGGAGGGGAAGAGGATTCTGTGGTAGAAAGAATCGGGGATGTGGATTTGAAGCTCTGTCTTCCCAACCCAGCCCCGCCACCCCTCAGCCTCAAGTTCCCGTTCACACATCTCCTTCTCATGTTCTTCTAAGGACTAAATGAAAGAATATGGATGGAAGGCTTTTTGGAATTGTAAGGTGCTGTGCATCTGTCAGCTCGTGTTATTTAAGTTCTTTTCTCACAGGCTTTTCTTCCCTTAGATTACTTATTCCTGCATTAGTTTATTAGTTTCTAGATAGGTATTCTGGGTGCTTTTGCTAAAAAGGATGTATGGGTTATTTCTATCCTTTGGGTAGAAGTGTCTCTCTTTGTATTATATACTATCCTCAATAAAGTGACATTTGCTAATACCCCATGATTATACATACTCGTTTCGGCCAGACATTTTCAAACTTCAGCCAAGGAAAAGGAGCATAATGATCTCCCGTAAAAGCAACCGTAACTGGGGAGACTTGAGAATTTAAACTGATATCCGTGGTATTGGCTCTGGTTCCAGGACGGTTTCTTGGACAAACAGGGGCACTCTTGCAGAGCTGGGCTTTTTGGCTTGCGTCTGCCGGGGAGTCGGTGGATCCTGAGACCACACAGCAGGCCGTGCAGACGAGACAGTGCTGAGGAGACGGAAATAAGCTGGAGTGAGAGGAATTCCAGGCCAGTGCACAAATCAACAAGTTCTATATTTAAACACTTGTTGAACTATTTCGTCAAATAAGGAAAAATGTGGTGGTTTGTCATTTGTCACATTTCATGTTCCCTGTTCCGTGGGGGCTGTGCTGATTGGAGATGAGACAGTAAACATGTCTCCTTACTCTGAGGCCTTGTCACTTGAGCCCCGGAGCCATCCCAAGATTTCAGATCATACTCACCAGCTGCGTTCTGAGCCACAGTTGAGTCAACACTGAGGCAGTGCTGTGCATCCCCCCGGTGGAGTGAATCATGGCGCGGAAGAGGAAAGGAGCTTTTCTGGAGAGGGGCCATGGCCCTTTTCCCTGTATCACCCCGTCCTCTCCTGGATGTGGGGAACTCACCAGGCCTGAGGCATGCTGCAGGAACACTGACTTTACCCAACTATGGGACCCTGAGGCCGTCGTTCCTTGAGAGGATGGGGTGATTCAGGGAGGCCTGGGCAGCCAGCGGCCTCTGCAGGATTCTGCTTGCTCTTCTCTGCTCCCAGAGTTAGGGGGGCCTCCAGCTCATGCCCCGCAGAGCCCTCTGTTGGGCCTTGTCAAATGTGTCAGCTCCCTACTATTAAATCCGAATATGCAAAAGATAAAAAATGAACATCGGTGCCTCTTAATTTACTCTGTAGAGAGCGTTCTCTAAGAAATGTGAATCAACAGAAATTGTTTCCTCTCATCAACAGAAAAAAGTGCTGACTGACACCTTAACTTTACAGATAATGAGATCTTTGGGGAAGTTTTAATCTTTCAAAGTTTCCAGGAGCTGTACAAAAGGTCTCTGCCCCTCTCCTCCCCCAGTCGTCAGTGATCATATTTTCTGTTGTTGTCACTTCCCTTTGCTCTGTAAACAATAGAAGTATAGAACATACACCCGTAACTAAATATCTCCTATCAGTAGTGAAAACTTGGAATTTGACTTGCAGTGCATACTTAATGGAGGGTGAATATTTCCAACTCAAAAAAGATATTCCTAATTGTGCATGTGTTTGCATTGTCGCAGAAGCATTTACAACGTGGATGCCAATTTGAGTATCAGGCAGATGGGAACAGAAGTTATTAGGATTATCTCTGGTACTAAATACTCCTGATTCTTTGTCCTAATAGAAGAAGAAAAGGTGCAGAGTAAATCATCTTTCTACCTTTTACTTTTTCTTTTTTTCAAGTGCTCTTTTGAATAGATGTGTTTTTTGACTTAGGTCTCATTAGCATTTCTTATGGGGACTGCCTTTGGGGCAGTACCACTTACTAAATTGTTCTGATGCTTTAGGAAAAGGAAAACCATGGTAACCAGATGTAGGGTATGATTATTTGCCTCTGACCTGGCAAAGTGTTGGATTTAACAAAAGAAGCTTAATAGAAATGTTCAAATTGACCCTTCTCATCACTTGGGCTGCTTAGAGCTCAATCAATCTCTCATTATTATCAGAGTTATTCGAGCAAAGGCAGCAGTGATAGTATTTTTCATAATCACTTCTTGAGCCAAGTGTAATTTGCAATTTGGAGTATTGTATTATGAAACAGTAAAGCATTAAAATGAACAGTGCAAGAATTAGGAGTATAGTAGTAAAGAAAGGGTCCAGAGAAGTAGTTGTGTGAAAGGCACTTGCAAAATCATTGTAAGTGGACATGACTGATTTCAATGCCAAATTAAGCATTTAGAAAAAATCAGAATTATGTGTTGTTTTTATTATGTTTAGGTGTGTGTGTGTTTATTTTATATATTATATATATATATATCATTTATTATAAAGTCAATGTAGGTAAAGGGGAAACAAAAAAAATATACTCTGCGTATTATTTGCATCTGCATGTTTGGTGTTATGGGGTTTTTGTGGTTTGATTACCTGTGTGGGTATATGTTGAAAAAAAATAAGGTGTATCAGCCTTACAAAAATCTTGTATGGAACAGTAATTACTAATTGACCCCATTTTACAAAGGGAATTTAGTTGCTACAGAAAATACGTCATGTAGTCCATAAATTAGCTGATGCCTGAAAAGCTTTAACATCATAATTAAGATATACTTCCACTCATCTTCTGTCATTTTCTTTGAATGGCTCTAAGTACAGATTATAAATATTATTTCAGAGTTATTTATGTATTTATCTTGTGTTTTGAAGGATTACTGTGTTTGCTTTTTTTTTCTTAAGTCTTTCTATTTAGATCCTGTGGTCTTGTATGTGTGTGGGGGGGTGGGGGGTTTGGGTTTGGGTTTGGTGTTGTTTAAGTTATTTGGGATTTATAATGATTCTTGTAAAATTAACATTGATAATGTGCTGTGTTCAATTTCTTCATTGTTGTTTTAATATTTCCTTGTTCCATATCCTTCCAGGACTCCTGAAGTGTAGGGTTACTAGGCATATCAGTGCATCCTTGATTAGATAACGCAGGCTACACCAGGGGAAGAGTGCACTTATAAGGACACTTAATGGGAGTCCTGAAAAGGGTGTATTGTCCATTAAGGGTACATACACTGCATGTCTAAAGGCTGTTCTAGCTTGGTTAAATAGAAGCTATAATTTCTTTTAAAAAAAAAAAGTTTTTTTCTTCTGGATGTCAAGCAACCCAAATTTAGTTTATTAAATCTAATCAGACTAGCACTGATGAAAACCGTACACAATCAAATAATGGTTCTCAAGTTTGTGAATTTCCTTTTAAAGAGAACCCCTGCTAAACTCCGCCAAGTTAAAACTGCATCCCATTTTATAAAAGCACTATCAAGTTGTCATGTACCCTTTCTAAGCCTCCGTTCTCATCATTGTTGATTACCAAGATTTTTTTTTGCCTAAATAGGAGCTTTCTGCTTTTCATAATCAGCCTTCTCTTCCCTGATTCATCCAGCATTGCCACAATCTACTGCTGAGCAAATCAGTGTGCTATCATGCTAGCGATTTCTTAAAATGTCACTAAAATATGTAAGATCCGATATGGGAAGGACATGTTAGAAGTGACTTGTTTTTTTCTTATTTATAAAATGGAGGCTGAGGCACACACACACACAAAATAGTGCTAGAAGCTGTGAGTGCGTTATTCTAAAAGATAAATGCACGCGGTGAGTTCTTGCTGTTTTACCCTCTGATTGGGTTTGGACAGTTTGACATGCTTCTGCTGTTGCCTGGCAGAATTTGCATATGTCAGTACAGACAATTTTGACTTGTGGAGTATTGTTGTATTTAGAAATATTGACAGTGTCCTAGCAATGGGTATGTGGGTAGTTTTTACGATCCTTTCCAACGGTTGGGGATCAGTTCTTGACCTTGAGTCCAGGTTCCTGGCCTTCATAGACAAGTTCCATTTGGGAACAATGTCCTTTGGACCTCATTGCTGCAGGAAGTGCAAGATATATCTCATTTATTTCCACAAAGATGGTTTAACCAGCTGCTCTGAGTTTATAAAAGCATAAGAGTGACTGACTTTCTTTGGTTCCTTAAGTTTTTGAGGTGGCTGGGTGTGGTAAAAAGCGTCTTGGGTCTAAAGTCTGGCTTTGCTACTTCCTGGCTATATGGCCTGTGAAATCATTAAATTCCCCTGAGGTTTCTCCTAAAGAGGAGGATGATAACACCTATCTCACACGCTGTGGGATATCAATGAGATAAAGTACATAATAAAAATTCAATAAATTCTAGTTAAATGTAATTAAGTAATCAAAAGAGCATTCAACAGGTGTTCAGTTATATGTTTCACTTAGGATTTACACAAAGTGAACTTCGTAGGTCTGGGAATTTCAATTTCTGTAGGAGTATCCAAGTTCAGATCCACTGAGATCTCTTAAACTAGCTATGAGGTGACCTAAACTCTATTCCTAGCTTGCAATGTGACTTTGGGCAGCTCTGCATACCCCTTCGGCCTCAGTTTCTTTGTTTGTCAAATACAGACATTGAATGGGGTGACCAATCTTTAGACTTTGATTTTCAGAAATGTGCCTGTATACCTTCAGTGCATATGGGTAAGAGTGCAATAGAACAATATACAAAGATATATAGCTAGATTTTTTTTTCAACTAAAATTTAGAACAATTTAAGGCTTTAAGACAAAAATAAGTTCATAAGGACGCCTGGGTGGCTCAGTCGGTTAAGCGTCTGCCTTCGGCTCAGGTCATGATCCCAGGGTCCTGGGATTGAGTCCCGCATCGGGCTCCTTGCTCAGCAGGGAGCCTGCTTTTCCCTCTGCCTGCCACTCCCCCTGCTTGTGCTTTCTCTCTCTCTCTGACAAATAAATAAATAAAATCTTAAAAAAATAAGTTCACAATTGTGTTAGAGACCAGAGTGATGGGTTGAGAGAACTCAATGCTGACACCAAGAATGTGTGAAAAGATTGAGCCAGAATCAATTAAAAAGATTTTCTGGAGAAACCTGGATCAAAACCATTTAGGAAAAGTACGACACAAAAGGACAATAGAGGAATAGTGTTAAAAACTCACGATTTTGCTTTGATTTGAGTGAGCAGTGTGTTCCCGAGGCATTTCAGAGAGTTTGATTGGAACACAGGAATAACACAGGACAGGGTATTCAGTTTTGCTGTACAGAATCTTGAATCCAGCTCATTGCACAGCTGGTTTCTGTCAAGGATCTTTAGGGTAAATGGCAGCATTATCACATCAGGCAGTGGTCAAAGACAGGTTAGCACAATGGCTATACTAACTGTGTCTGCGAGAAGCACCTGGAAGGTTCCAGAAAGAGAATGAGTTCCCAGAGAAAGGAAGTGATTAAGTCATGTGATGCTGCAAATATATAAAAATGAGGGGCAAAATGCAGGGCAGGGTATTGAGTTAAATGTTGGCCACTCCAGTGGAGAAGTTGGGGGAGGGTGGGTGGCTTCTAATCACTGACACTAAATTTGCATTTGAACCATTTCAGTTCTCTCCCCCAGGCAAGCAGTATCACTTAACCTACACGTTCATTAGGGTAAATAGTAAGGCAAGTATTATAACAAAGCCCTCCTTAGAAATGAAGACCTTGGTAATTAGTGACAAATACCAACTTTCTAGGTGACATTTCAGTGATTTTCAAAAATTGTTCCTCAAAGATTACAAGCTAATTGGTGCTGGGTGTTCTGTTCATCTATTTTTAAGGATGGAAGAAGATTTTTAAGACTTCTACTATATCACATTTTCAAATACGATACTAGGAAAATCCATTCATTATAAATCCAATTATATTTTTATTTTATTTATAGTAGGATGCTGTGTGTTATATCACTCAGCATAATTTTTTCTGAAGGTCTCTAATTTTAGTAGTAATATTAAAGTAAGATATTTCAATATTATTTGTACTGCAGAGAGAATTAGGTTAATATTTAAAAACTGAAATGATGGTTCAATAGCACGAAACTCTTACCAGTAAATTTTTAATGACAGTCCTTTCTATATGAAAACAACAGAATTTTGTTGCAATCCTTTGTTGTTCTTTTTCTTTTCTCTTTCCTCTTTCATCAACAAGTGCATGTTTTGCCTATTATTCTTTACTATAGTAATAAATATGGCCGATCTGGCAGACGGCAGTGATCTCATTTGTAACGCGTCATAGTGAAACCCATTTAGCAGATTACTTGGAGATTACTTTAGCTGAATGAAAACAATGCTGTATTCTTTATGAAGAAAGCCATATGTTTAAGAAATGTTACAATCAATTCTCCTCTGGTAAGACAGGGCTCATCCGGCTGTATCTTGTTGTGAAGGAGTCTTCAGTGGCTCGGTGGCATTTTTTTCACTGTGCCTTCTTCATGAAGCAGTACCTCTGAAATTTTTCTCTATCAACTTTTTCTCAAGCTTCTGTTTTTCTTTTTGTCTCCATGTTTTTTTTGTTTTGTGTTTTGTTTTTGTTTTTTGAGAGAGAGTGAGTGAGCACATGAACGGGGGGGGGGGGGGGGCAAGGGGAAAGGGAGAGAGAATCTCAAGCAGACTCCCTGCTGAGCGCTGAGTCTATCTTGGGGCTCCATCCCAGGACCCTGAGATCATGACCTGAGCTGAAATCAAAAGTCAGACACTTAACTGACTGAGTCACCCCAGCACCCCCATGTCCATGTTTTTAAAAAGTCATTCCCTTACATTAATATATCCTAAGATATGAATAGCAAATTCTTCCTGGGGTGGTAGGTCCATGACCACTTTCTGTTCTAGCGTCATACCCATTGCATGGTGGAGTTTTCCGTTTGAACATGTTTGAGGGGGTAGGTTAGTCAGAAGGCAGTTCCAAAACTGATCCTTTGCTGAAAATGGGTTTGCTTCCTGGACATACCATTAGTACATGATTTTTTTCAGCCTTGCCGTTCTTTGGAACGTGACCCATTCGAAATTCATCTGTGGCTTTTAAAAGATAATAAAATAAATGTAGTTGAAATCTTCCAAGTTTTAAGCAGCTTGCTATTAAATGATTGTCTTCATAGGTTGATCATTGATTCCAGCTGTGAAACTGACTTTGAAAGTACATGTGTAGCTGAAAGTTGTACCCCTCTTTGCAGGAAGAGGGTACCCCTCTTTGCAGGAAGAATTAAATAACTACAAATTAAGAGAACACTACAGTATATTGGCAATGAGAGTGAATGAGGGCGTAGCTACGTTCTTTTTCTTTTTACACTCTAGAACAGTTGGTATATTTTTTTCACCTACAGTCTTTATTTTATTCTGTCAAAAAATTACAGCTAAGGGATTCATTTTTACCCCAATTATAAAATAATATGCTGTGCTTTTATAGTATGCCTTAAAGAAATCACATAATTAACTAAAGCAGGCATTAAGGGAAATGTCCAAATGCTAACCTATAAACATTTTATCTGTGCTTTCTTTGCTTTTTAATATATCAGTCTTGAATTTATAATTTCAGAAGACAAGTATACTGTAACAGTTTGATAATAAATTTACAAATAATAAAACAGTATATTCTGGCGATTCAGGGCAGCCTAGGACACTAATATTTTAATATCAAACAAATGAGAAAAAATTCAGTTCTTAAATCTGAGTCAGGATTAACTCTTTTTTATTCTTTTTAATCATGTATACTTAAGATGAAAGTTGATAGACTGAGATCTAAAACTGAAACTTTTTCCACAAAGTAGGGCCGAGATCATTAAAAAAAAGATCTAACATAGCTAATTAAACTCAGTGTTAGGTTTGGGACCAAAAATATCTAAACTGTTTTAAAACATGGAAAAGTCAACCACTCTCAATTTTCCCTCATGTTATTAACTCAAAGGAATGATGTACATGATCTTCTCATGAGATTAAACTATACCTTTTGGTACAGATAGATACACAGTTGACTCTTAAACAACACAGGGATTGGGGTGCCAACCCCCTGTGCAGTTGAAAATCCATGTGTAACTTTTGACTCCTCATAAACTCAACTACTAATAGCCAACTATTGACCTTACTGAGAACATAAATAGTCAACTAACACATATTTTATATATGTGTTAATATTATGTTGTATTCTTACAATAAAGTAAGCTAGAGAAAAGAGAATGTTATTAAGAAAAACATAAGGAGGAGAAAATATATTTACAGTACTGTACTATATTTATAAAAAAAAGTCTGGGTATAAGTGGATCCATGTTGTTTAAGGGTCAACTGTGTATCTTGTGTCATGGCATAGTGCTTCTTAAATAGGATACAGGTTTGAATGTGTGTAATCGAGAATGTGAACCAGCACACATCTTTAAAAGCCGAACAAAACAGGTCAACATGGTAACGTTGTATCATTTGAGGGATATTTATGAACTGAAAAACTACATGGTTAAAACGATTTACCTTTAGGAAGCTCTCTTATAAGTAAATATCATGCATAAGATTTGAACTTACACTTTTCTTGAAGTTAGAATTTAATACATTTTATATTTCCAGATGCTTCAGTGTTGCAGAATTTTCAGGATGGGAATTCATGGGGGCTTTAAATACCATCTACATGCTGATGATGCTCAGATTAATTTGTCCAGCCCTGTCCTCTCTCCTGAACCCCCTGTAGATGCTTAATAAATTTTTGTCAAATGAATGAACATTATGTTTTAGATGTTGACTCCTACTGAGATGTATCAGTTTTTTATGTTCGCTCTTTCATTTATTTATTAATTCATTCTATAAAGTCAGTCATTATGCCTAACTCTTAGGCATTATTGACATATTGACAAAAATAAAGGAAAGAGAAAGTTTTTATTTTTAATGCTTTGTATTTGTTTTAAAAGTATAGTGCATATTTTATCCCTTGCGAGAAGTGGTCAGATTCTGGGCTTAAGTTCTTAGGGATTTTTTTTCTTCTTTTTCTTTTGTTCTTTCTCACAATTGGAACGATCTTCCAATTTCTAAATACCATTACAATTTAAGGATAGATTTGCTTTATTGAAGTTAATTTTATAGGCAGTTTTGAATGCTCTCTAATAATATACATAATTTTTAAAAGAAGAGTGGTGGTAGTATTTTAACTTTTTTCTATTTTAACATTTTAAGAATGCTCTCCCTTCCTTATTTATAAACCCCTTTGCAAACTGTGTTACTTTGGTAAACGTGTAAGATATTCCCATGTACACTTCATGTATAAACCAGTATTTGAAATCAGATATATGTTAATAGAAGAAAGACCTATACTACCAACCCGGCCATTAATTAAAATACCTTTTTTCTCTTTTATAGCAGTTTTGGACTACCTTTTTTTTTTTTTATTTTAACTCTTCTCCTTTTCAATATGATTAATTGTTCAGCATAAGCTAGATCCCTACTTTGTCCTCTGAAAGAAATACTTGATATATTTTATATATTTATGAATGCTTAGTTGAGTAACTGTCTATAAAAGATTTCTTTTTTGAAATATCTGGTGACTAAGTCACTAAGATGAGTATTATTTGAGGGTATGTAGTGCATGCATTCCAGGCAACATGGTCTTTTTTAGAGGAAAGCAACAGAATTGAGAGCAAATCTAGGCTCCTGAGATATTTTGGATGCCAGAACAGAGTATTAGTGTTTTCACAGAGAGCCTCCAGCTCCATGGCCATCTGTGAAAGTTTGTGTGGACCAGTTTTGAATCATGTGTCTGTTCCTCATGTTTGTTTTTGATCAGATACAGATTTCGAAGGCAAAGATGCCACATTCAGTGATTGCTTTTCATCGGATTTCAGAATAGTATTTGATGAGAATGCCTTAAAGCTTTCAACTTAATAAGCTCAAAGTGTTATAGCAGTGTAAATTATCCTTTGTACTTTAAACCATGCAAACATAGCCTTGTTTGTCAGTTTTTAAACTATGATGAATGTTTCCAATAAATCTGACTGTGAAAATAAGAATAGTTGTTTATGGAGAGATTATTAAGTAGATGATTGTGGATTACCATTCTTTAGTCATAAGAACAACCCATTCTAATGCAGATTTTTTGGCCTCTAGCTTTTGAAGTATTCAGCACTCAGCCCTATACATTTATTAATTGTTCAGTAAGGATGAACTGCTAAATTGTTGTTTATTTTTGTTTCGCCAAAGGAAAAATGGGGATTGAGGCCATTTTCAAAAGGGTTGTCTCTAGAAAGTTCTAATTAAAAATGAATCCAATAATCTGATTGAAAATATTCATATTGGGAAAAAACCGGAGAATTGCAGGAGACCTTTTGGCCCTCATTTTGAGGAAGGTCGCATTTCATTGAGTAAATATGTCTTTGTCACAAAAGAATGAAAACTCATTTTGTATATATTGACAAGTTAGAATTTTTTGTTATCAACAGGTTTGGCAAACATCGAAAAGATGACAAGATTGAGAAAACGGGTAAAATAAAAATACAGGACTCCCTTACGTCAGAAGAGGAGAGGATACGAATGAAGCAGGAGCAGGAGAGGTAGACTTCAGTCATTTGATTAAACCTCATCAGATAGAGCTTTTTGTCCTTTCTACTCTTTTTTCTTTTCTTTTTTTTTTTTAAATATGAAGAATTTATACTCAATGAGTTTTTAGTTTTTCTGTATCAGTCCAAACACTGATGGTTGTGGGATAAATAAAATGTAAAGAAAGATTCAAAGAAAAAAACATATATTTTTTTGAGGCATTAAGTGAATTTTAATGGTTGAGTTAAGATCTTTGCCTAGAAGGTAGTAGAGCATATTAGATGAATTAAATAAGCATTAAGACTGAATTTATGATCACTCTTAAAATCACAAAGAAATAGTTACAATTCCATTTCATTCGTTTACGAGTACATAGCATTTTATGATAATTTCTAAGACTATTTCTCTGGAAATAAAACTTTGAATTTTTATATTTCATTTAAAATATTTTGATTTATAATAAGAATTGATAACACTTTCTTGCTATGTTGTTTCCTCTCAAACCTGACATTTGTTTCTTTTTTTCTCTATTTCCCTATCCTATTTTGTGACATTTTCCACTTAAATTTGATTGCATCTCTTCCAGAAAGATTGTTATCTGTTGTTGAGTCATTCCATGGTAAGAACCCAAAGACCAGTGAAATGAATGAGAAGTTTCTTTAAGCAGATAATTGAAAACCATTTCTATAAGTGATTAGAATTTCTCTTGCTGTAATTCCCAGGGGATGAGAAAGCCGCCTCGCACTTCTGTTATTGGAGTTTACAGGCTCACAGCGAGCCCCTCTGGATCCTTTACTTCGCAGTTTCAGAACCCCCACAGCAAGAGACAGTATGCCTGGCAGTTGTACTTTGAATAATCCGGGTAATGAGGGTGCCTTGATTAAGGCGAAAAGACTAAACATTGTCCATAGCTAAGATCAGAGCCCAGCGTCTTCAACTCCAGATTCTTGCTAACAATTCTAGAGTTGGGGCACTTTTAAATCTTACTCTTAATGAATGAAAGAACTAGAAAGAATATTCTACCATGGTTTTCTTTAGAAGAGATTAATGTTTGGATATTTTTCCATTCATCTTTCTCCCACGTCTGAGGCTTTAGGCTAGGATAGTTACTCTGATTCTCTGTAGCTTTTCAGAGTATTAAATAAATACGTGGGAAGAATAGGGACTTGTAATTTGTGATGCAAATCTGGGTTTATTCTTCTGGTTCTTTCCCAGTTTTTTTTCCAATCCTTCCATTTTCTTGCTCTCTAGGACTCTTTCTAATCCTCACCAGTTTCAAGATCCGCAAACTTATTAATAAGCTCACCGTTGTCAGGCCTGGGCACACAGTATTCCTTAGTGTGTACAATATGGCATTTAATTGCTCAGTACTATAAACTTTTATCCTAAGAGAGTATAGAAGAAAGTGTACACCAGCTAAATGTATGTGCTCAGATTTATCCACAGGCAAATAATGTGATTTAGCTAGAGAACAATCTGAGTGATAGAAACATTATACTTCTCCCCTATCTTGATGCCAACCATAGGGGATAGCTTCATTAATCCCATACCATTGTTCATATTTGCTATATCCTTTTCTTGCAGTTTAAGATGATTCCTGTGCTTCAATGCAGAATTCTATCAACATTTTCCAAGATACTTGTTATAATGCATAGTCAAGTTTTTGCAGCCAAACAATTTTTTACATAGTGGTTTCACTTGTATTATTAATTTGCCTAAGGCACAGTTCACTTTCAGTTTTGCTTTTAATCTCCATCTCTGTACCTCTAATGATGCAATACTTCTGGGAACTAGGTTGGTCATAATGAATTTACAATGTACAGGAGGCCTAGAATAAAAATCTTTTAGGGTCAAGGAATAAGTGAATGGTGCATTAAAAAAAATCAATTAGCTTCATAATTTAAGAAAACTGTTATACTCTGACTTTGTATTTTAGTAACAGTTTTTACAAGTATGTTTTATTTAAAGTTGTGGATCTTGTAATAGAGCGAGTGAATCATGAGACTTACTGAATTACATAAGTGGAGCTTGTTTAGTGTTTGTTATTTGGGTAGGGCAAGCCTTCTTTTGTATGTCCTCCTTTCTGTCTGTCTGTTGGCATTGGTGATGCTTTGAGAATGGAAATGACAACCTCTTTGGGAAGAATTTGGGTGGAGGAATAGATAAAAATAAATAAAGCACTGCTTATATTCTCATCATAGCTTTTGCTATGATGAGTACTAGCAGATGAGTAGTGAAGCACCTCCTTTAACATCATTTACCACTGTAGCTATTTGAGTCCCCAAAATTATTTTGGCTTATTTCATATAAAAATAGAAAACTTCACATCCCCTGGTTATTAATTATGACATGTCCATATACAAAAATATTTTTGTCCATACACATCCATGAAGTCTGAATATGACTCAAGTTATAAATATGGACCAAGTGAAAGGACAATGAATAGAATTGAAATATGTTTTCCTATAAGGTTAAGATCTATTTAGATGGTGAACGTGAATTAGATTCCTCTGAGCATGGGTCTGAGATTAAATTTGACTTCATCCTTGCTAACTTCTCCCCCTCTCTTTCCACTTGCTGCCATCCCTGGGGGGTGGGGTCTTGAATAAATGCTGTCCTCCTAGGAGAAATGGATGAGGAAGACCCCAGCATGGCTCTGTCCTCTGACTCTACTCGTCGTGCCCTGCCAACAACCCAGGCCTGCATGCCCAGGCTGTCTTCCTGAGAAG
The DNA here is from genome assembly GCF_964656455.1 of Halichoerus grypus. NCBI lineage: Eukaryota > Metazoa > Chordata > Mammalia > Carnivora > Phocidae > Halichoerus > Halichoerus grypus. The sequence goes on along the minus strand of NC_135717.1, from coordinate 72,201,307 downwards.
CGGGGAGAATGGGGGTAACGCCAAGGGTAAAGTTAGCTGGTCCTGTGATGTGCTATTTTGACTTCTAGCTCCAGGCTCCAAACCGAGGCACCTTAGCCTTTCAGAGATGCTATTGGCCACTGTTGGGCTAGGTGGGGGAACGAAGCAGAGTGATGTGTATTTGGAGCTGAAGGATGAATTCAGTGCTTACTGCTCTTTCTGGTTTGTCTTTCGGGCATGCTAAGGGACAAAGCCCCTGTTGGCTCTTTTCCACCACTCAGAAGGATTGGGCTCCAAACCCAAAACAGAACATATTTAATTCAGTGATCTGTGTCACTCAGGCCCACTTCCCTACCACTATGTTGACCAAATGTCCAAAGTAACATTTGGCTTTCTGTTGTGTTTGTGCTCCAGTGGTATCTCTACTTAGGCTCTAAAGGTTGACATATAAGCTGTGTGGTGTGGGAGTTCCCCAAACAGTGTTTAGTAGCCGAAAAAGGGTTCCACATGCAAATATGTTTGAGAAACACTTGATTAAACCAATTTATGCATACTTCTTTACTCCATTATTTCTCAAAACCCTACTTTGGTTAATGTACCTTGTGAATCACCAAGAAATGAATAGAGATCCCTCATTTCCTAACTTATTTATTCACAGAACATCCCCCTTCACTTGTTTTCTGTGAAATACCAACATCTCTCAGAATTCAGTCACTGGGGAAATACTGGTGGCAAGCAAGGCCATTGGCTCCTGGGTCCGCCATATCCGGCTCCCTCATCTGACTGGCTGTGGAACTCCGGGTTGACTGTTCCGTAGAATCGTGAGCAAGTGTAGAGCCTGTGTTTGGGAACTGCTTCTACATCATGGCTTCTGTTTTGTGTAGTTAGGCATCTATTCCTGAACTTTGATTTTCTGTTTTCTCTTTCCCACATGTTTTTCACCCGTTTAAAACACATACCTTTTTAAGGTCTAATTCTAATGTATTCTAATTCTATCTATAGAAAATTTGAAAGAAAAAACATAAATTTAGAACTGGAAAATAAAAATTTATCTGTCATAATACCACTGTTAACATACTGGTCTATGCCTTTCTAATTTATTTCCTATAAAATATGTATTTCCACACATGCGTACCTTTAAAAAGCTAAATCTATTTTCATTTTTTTCAAATTTATTCACTTATTTTAGAGAGAGAGAATGCACGAGCAGGGGGAAGGGCAGAGGGAGAGGGAGAATCTCAAGCAGGCTTCCCGCTGAGCATGGAGCCTGACTCGGGGCTCAATCTCACGACCCTGAGATCATGACCTGAGCCGAAATCAGGAGTTGGACGCTTAACTGACTGAGCCACCCAGGTGCCCCACATCTATTTTCATTTTGATTTATCTTGCATTTTATTTTATTTTATTTTATTTTATTTTGTTATGTTAATCACCATACATTACATCATTAGTTTTTGATGTAGTGTTCCATGATTCATTGTGTATAACGCCCAGTGCTCCATTCAGTACATGCCCTCTTTAATACCCATCACCAGGCTAACCCATCCCCCCACCCCCCTCCCCTCTAGAACCCTCAGTTTGTTTCTCAGAGTCCATTATCTTGCATTTTCATACATTCTTAGAAAATCATGTTGAACTTTTTCTGGAACAAGGCCAAGTCTGTATGAACAGATGGATGGATGGGAAGGAAGGACAGAAAGAAGGAAAGAGGAGGTCTGAAAGATGAAAAGCTGCAGTATCTGGCCAGATTCCCCAACTCTCAAAATTTACCTCATATGTTATTCATTCTATTAAATGAAATTTAGACATAATGTTAACTGGCTTGTGTTTTGTAGTTACTCAGCAAGGGATACCTATTCTGATATTCTTATCTGTTATCTATGTAGTAAGTTGTACTTGGAAGTATTTTCAAGGGGACTGAATGCTTCTAGTGGAGGCATGAAAAAGGTAAATGAATGTCTTACGAAATTCTCCCAGTATGTGAAGGATATTTATAAAGCTGCTAAGGAAATGTATGGCTTAAAATGTTCCATTATTCAGAGTGATAATCACTCTTAAAAGCTTTGTGTTTTCAGTACTAGGCCATTGAACTGTTTGTGCCCACAAGTGGTACTCCCCCTTCTTGGTGCCTCATTTGCAACTCTGTGCAGCATTTGTGCACGTGGTTCCTATTCACCAGCATTTCTTTTTTTGGTTTTACCAATTGTTTCCAATATCTGCTTTACATAATTACTTGAAATTTTGATAAAAACTTTTTTGTGGTGTTTCTTAGTTGGCAAAATCCTTTTCAAAAGATGATATATGTTTATTAGTTTTTGCAGAAATTAACATTTTAAAATATCATAATGTAGTAGTAAAGTATGTTTAAAGTGCATGAACGGAAAGTTCGTGAAATTATAGGAGGAACAATCAAGAAAGCAGTAATAGGTGTATTCCCTGTGCATCTGAAAGAAAAAAGAAATTTTCACTCATTTTGGCTTGAAACTTAGTATTCAGGCTCCCTGAATTCTGACAGTAGAACCCAGATAACCTGGATGATCTTTGCATTTAGATTGTATATTGTCATTTGAACAAGGCTCAACTTTTAAAAATTAACCTTTTAATGGAAAATATACATTTTTCTATTCTATAGAAGAGCTTTTCATATTTTCTCTGACCTCTTGAATCCTTCAGAAAAGTTAGCTTGAATCACTGAGATTAGTTCCATCAGGCATTTTTTAGAAAAATTTATTGTTGCAGGGGAACAGAAATTTTAAAGAATCTATTGACTATGTGGAAGTTCACTTACTTAGACCAATATTTGGGCACATTAAGCCTTGGGGGTGTGTGTGTGTGTGTGTATTGATGAATTTTGTTGATAGACTGTAACTGGAGTAAGAAAAGGCAATTTTATATTTGATGAGAGCTGTCTTAGATGTATTTGGCATTGCAACATCTCTTCGAGTTGGAAATAACTGAAGGTGCTTTGATACTTGTGAAAGTCAGAACATAATGTGAGTGAATGAGTATGTATAGGAGTGTGTGTGTGTGTGTGTGTGTGTTTTTGTTTGTGAAATATTATTCTAGTGTTCCATTAATCAGTGTAAAAGAGAAGTTTTTGTTTCACAATATGTTAAGTACACAACATGATGGTATAAATTTTGTATTATGTTGTCGTACCCTCTCTCAGGGATCCCTTGTATTTGTTAAGAGGGAGAAAAGATTTAAGCCTGTTAACATTAGAAAATTGATGCAAAGCAATATAATCAGTGTGAAAATAGGTAACTGCAGAGCTTTGGGAAGGGGATAGATTGACAGGCTAGAGTTAATAATGAACACTCCCTGGAAATGGTCATTTGGGGTCTAGTTCCCAAGAACTTATGTATTTAGCAAAGTGGACAAATTCTACACCCATGCTTAGGCACAGGGGCTCACAGGGAGGAGGCATTCTTCTGACTCCTTGGATTCTTTACAAATTGTAGTTGTATTAGCCATTAGGGTATCTCTTTGACTACTTTGATCTCTTTTTCAACTTTTAGCCATTTTATATTTCAAAACTGATATCATTTCACTTGAACATTAAGGGATGAAGCCTAACTTCCCCCACCTATCATATGATTCCTCTGTAGATCTCTAACCTGGCCTTCTTTCCTTGAATGGGAAACGTGCCTTCAAAACATGAAAAAGTTTTTTTCGGGACCCATTTAGAATATGGAAGTTTTTTCTTCTCAGTCCACTTTTACCTCAGTATTACAAAGAGGTTAAAATCCCACTTAAAATAGGACTGTTTTCAAAGTAAGACATGTAGTGGAATGTTGTTCCCCTTTTGGGAATTCGGCATAGACGCCAAATTGGAAGCATGCATATTGGGAGGTGGCAGTTAGATTTCCATAGCAGGGAGAGCTGAAGGATTGATGAGTTGAACCCACTATTTCCGAAGTCCGCCATTTGCTGAGGTGTTTTGAGCGGCAAATAGGGCATTCATTCAGTTGACACAAACTGCTATTGTATTGAACCATTCCTTTCAGTTATCTTGTAGTTTAAATTTCATTCTGCCATACCTTTAGGTTTTATTTGATGAATGTCTGTAATACTGATTTTTAGAGAAAGGAAATACTGTGGGGGAAAAGATCCTCCAGGAACTTTGTTCCCAGAATGAGGCTTCTGGATGGCAGTGCAATGAGTTGGGGGTAAAATGTTTCCCAAAAGAGTTGATTGTAAGGTCTTAAACATTGTTTTGAAGATATTTAACAACTATCTAATATGTAGCAATCCAAAATTCATTTTAATTTTTTCTGGTAGACTGATATTAGTATATGTTATCTTCTGTACACATTTACAGCATTTTTTAAAAATTAACATCACTACAGGTCAATTTCAGTTTCTTGGAATATTCTGAAAAATGCACCATGGGTGTTCCATGTATTGAAGTTTTGTAACTTTGGAGGTGAAATATTTGGGATATAACTAACTTAAGTACGCCATTGATTTCCATCCCGAGGAGTGGGTCACTCAGTAGTGATCCTCATGCCTGTACCTTTTCTGGCTTTATAAAGACCATACTTCATAGCCATAAAACAGTTATTTTCATCTTACTCTACTGCAATTAGTGCTAAAAGCCATTTATTGTAAAAGCAAAAATCCTAATGAACAGAAATGTTACAAGAACAGAAGTCTTGTGTGTTTTATCTTCATCATGCATCATCCATTTTAATTAGAGAGAAGGGTAGTGAACACTGTGACAAGAGTCTAGAATTAAAATCATTAATTGATGTCAAGCTGAAGAGAGACTGTTAGCATGAATTTAGTAACAGCAGGAAAGAAATTAACCTTATTACTTTATTTAGTATATTACATTATTTTGTGTATTGTTGTCTACGCAGTTTCAAGGCAATTTCATTATCATAATGGAAAATACTTTTTTTAACAAAAAGAAAGGGTGTTTGAACATATGTTTGAATATAACAAATTGACATGATAAATTCTTCACTTGTTAAAAGTCTTAAAAGTTTTTAAAATTTTCTTTCTTTCTTCTTCTTTTCTTTTTTTTACATTTCAAGAATAGGGAAATCGTGCCTGATGATGTTCCCTATCAACCTCCATCACTACAGCTGTCTGCCATCATTTAGACCTCAGAATAGTTCTCTTGTTTATAACTACGAAGGACTGTCTGAAATGCTTAAAGCAATAGACATTTATTTCTTTGGCTACGTTTTGGGCTAATCAGTTACCTCTGTCATTGCTGAGGTTTGGCCCAAGATAAGTTGGATGGATAGTGCTAAACAACAACCTGACTGTTCAGAAAAACGAATGGCTCTTACATCTTAGAGATAATTTGTGACCTCAGGGTCACGATAAAAGAATAGAGGGGGTGTCCTTTTAGAGCATTGACCATCTGGAACTATTAAAGGCTGAACTGCAGTGTACTCACTGTCTTTTTTTAAAGTTTCCTTAAGAAACTATACTATTTTTATTAAGACACCAAAAATATTTTGTCCCCTGAGTCAAATATTTCTTTTCTAATTAAGTCTCTCCAGAGAGAATGAAAATATATCACATGTAAATATAACATGGTTGTGTTCCTAAGTCCCTTTTCTCACTTTAGAATAAACAAGACATTCAAGTATAAAAGTATATAACAAAATAATTTGTGTCTTTTGTTAATTTGACTGTGAATTGTCATGAAAATTCACAAAAACCATAGTGCATTCCCGGTTTTAAAAATCTACTGTTCAGTGCCATTTGCATGGCAGCAAGCTCATTAGCAATAATCCCTAGAATGAACTTTAAAACGCACATTGGTCCAAGCTGGTAACCGGATTCATTCACCTGTTGCAGCTCTAGCCCCACTTCCGGGGCACAGGTGTGCTGGAGTTCCATTCTGAGGTTTTCAGCAGGACGGTGAGCCGCCAGGGAGGGAAGGAGAGGTGCAAACAGCTTTCATGGCTTTGGGGATGAATTCATTGGTGATGACAAGATAAATGATAAAAAATATAAGTCTTTATGTTATTGGAGCTGAGAAAAAAAATTAATGCTTTTAGAAGGTGCTGTAGATGTGGCTGTAATGTTTATTGGATTCAATGATTAGTGGCAATTAGTAATAGAGTACAAATTTGGGTAAAAGAAAGCAGATGAGAGCTGGGCTTTATGAATAGTAGCTCGTGCTGCCAAACACTTCTTCTGAGCAATTGACTTGTTAAAAATTGACTCCCAAAATGAAGATTAGTTTCTGTGTAATTTGGAACAAAAGAACATTCAATTTCAGGACCCATCAATAATATATTGAAACTATTGTGCAAGAAGTTTGGGGAGATTATTTAGGATTCATGCTTCCCTTGAGAAGAGAATGTTCATACTCTTTTTTTCTGATGGCTTCTTTTCTGAACAGGGCTGCATTTTCCAACATAAGTAAACCGGATTTTCTTCACTTTTAGTGAACTGAAGTTCAAGTACCATAGAGCTCACTCATTTATAAACCAATCTGTTACTCCCTTTGATTTCAGGAGATCTCCAAATTTAGAGATTTTGGCTTTATTTCTGTTGTAGCCCTTCAAATTTCTACAGGTTCCCAAACTTCAAGACTTCTGTGAATGCCCAGCCACCCTGTAGTTAGGTGATTCTCTGATGGTGACCAAATATAGTAGTAACGTGGATCGTAAGATGAGTGATCATAATTGAGTTTCAAATTAATATCCCATTGAGTTGAAGAAAGAAGTCATTTCTCTCTTCTGTAGTTTTTCTGGCTGAATACAGAGTCAAAAAGACAGTATGATGCAGAGAATAAAATGCTCGCTGAACTTATATGAACTTTTCATCATGAATATCCAGTGTTTAGTGGTAGTTAGCTTTTATCATAGCAGCCTTGACTGTCATAATCACTCCTAAGTGAATAAGTGGACTATAATAAGAAACCCAGTATAAATTTAGCTAAACTTGACATTAGAATTTGACTTGCTATTTCTCTTATGGGTATTCTCTTTGTGGGACTTATTAGAATCTAGGACTCTTTCTTTCTTTTTTTTTTTTTTTAAGATTTTTTATTTATTTATTTGAGAGAGAAGAATGAGAGAGAGCAAGCACATGAGAGGGGGGAGGGTCAGAGGGAGAAGCAGACTCCCTGCCGAGCAGGGAGCCCGATGCGGGACTCGATCCAGGGACTCCAGGATCATGACCTGAGCCGAAGGCAGTCGCTTAACCAACTGAGCCACGCAGGCGCCCCTAGGACTCTTTCTGATAAAAATTGCTAACTTCCCAATAGTCTGTTATGAATTAAGACAATTTTTGGTTCTCACCTCAGGAAATAAGGTCCTTCTCAGCTGGTTTGGGGAATATGTGAAGCATTTTTGCTTGCCCACATGGCTGGGGCACTGCTCGGTGACATGTGGCTGGAAGCAGTTGCGCGGGAAGTTTTGTAACTATAACAAGTTACCCTTTCTCAAATGTCACTGGACCCCTGTTGAGGAACACTGAGCTAGGTGAATTTAGGTACTTCCATTTGATAGCTGGGAAATGAAAGAAATTAGAAAAAATTGACCAGGCAGGTCCAAAATTTGGATAAACAAGACTGGCCTCATGATGATAGGCTCGATGTAAGAAGAAAACAAGGGAGAAAAATGCACATTTTGCTTGTAATGCTGTGTGACAGTTTTCCAGCTTTTTTTTTTTTTAAGATTTTATTTATTTATTTTGACAGAGAGAGAGACAGCAAGAGAGGGAACACAAGCTGGGGGGGGGGTGGTGGGAGAGGGAGAAGCAGGCTCCCCGCGGAGCAGGGAGCCCGATGTGGGGCTTCATCCCAGGACCCTGGGATCATGACCTGAGCCGAAGGCAGACGCTTAACGACTGAGCCACCGAGGTGCCCCAGTTTTCCAGCTTTTTAAAAACTTCTTATTTTGAAGTAATTTTCAATTTACAAGAAGTTGCAAAGATGATACAGGGAAGTCTTGTGTACGATTCATCCAGTTTCCCCCGGCTACTAAAGCGTACATGGCTATAGTACAATATCAAAACCAGGAAATTGGTATTGCTACCATGTGTGTATATAGTTCTGTGTCATCTGATCATGTGTGTGCTTCATGTAACCACCACTGCAATCAAGAAGCAGAACTATTCCTTTGCAAAGATCTTCCTCGTGCTACTTTTTTATTAGTCACACCCACCCCTCTGCTCCCACTGTTGCTAAATCCCAGCAACCACTGATCTCTTCACCTGGTCTTTAATTTTGTCATTTTGAGAATCCTATATAAATGAAATCTTATTTTGTTTCAAAAGTACGTGACCTTTTGAGATTGACTTTTTTTTCCACATAGCATAATGTCCCTGAGATCTATTCCAGTTGCTGTGTGTATCAATAGTCTGTTTATTTGTATTGTTGAGTAGTGATCTGTGATAAGGACATACTTTGGTCTGTTTGTTCACCTGTTGTTGCATATTTTGGTTTTTCCAATTTTTGAATATTAGAAATAAAGAGTCTTTGAACAGTTGCATACATGTCTTTGCATGGACTCAAGTTTCTATTTCTTTGGGATAAATGTCTAGAAGTACAATTGCTGAGTAGTATGGTAAGTGTATGTCTAGTTTTGTAAGTAAGTGCCAGACTGTTTCCCCCAGCAGTTGTACCATTTTACATTTCCAACAGTAATGTATGACAGGTGCAATTTCTTTACATCCTTGCGAGCATTTGAGATTATCACTTTTTTATTTTAACTGAACTAATAGGTGTGCAGTAATAGCTCATTGTAGTCCTAATTTGCATTTCCCTAATGGCTGGGGATGTTGAACATCTTTCATGTGCTTATTTGTTATCAGTATATACTTCTCAAAGAAATATTGCTTCATGTCTTTTTCTCTTCTAATAGGATTGTTTTTCTCATTGTCGAGTTTTAAGTGTTCTTTACATATTCTGGACATGAATTATTTGTCAGATATGTGGTTTGCAAATATTTTCTCTCGGTCTGTACTTACCTTTTCATTCTCTTAATAGAGTCTTTTGGAGAGGAAATGCTTTTAGTTTTGATAATGTTCAGTTTATATACCTTTTCTTTATGGATGATGCTCTTGGTATCATTTCTAGGTATTATTCCCCAAGTGTTAGGTCCTAAGGACTTTCTCCTAATGTATTGTAGTATTACATTTTTGTATTTAAATCTGTAATTCATTTTGGATTAATTTTGTATAAGGTATGATATGTAAATCCAGGGTGCTTTGTTTTGTATTGTTTTTGTTTTTGGCTAGGGACATTTAATTGTTCCAGCACTATTTGTTGAAAAGAATGCTTTATTTCATTGAATTGCTTTTGCATATTTAAGAGAAATCAGTTGACCTTACTTGGCTATTTCTGGGTTCTTTCTTCTGTTCTATTGATCTGTGTGTCTGTCCCTCCATAGATTTCACAGTCTTGATTATCATGGCTAAGTGTGGTTTTTCCCAGTTTATTATTCTTTTTACAATTGTTTAGCTACTCTATTCTTTGCCTTTCCATATAAATTTAACAATAATTTTGTCTATATCTATAGGAATCTTCCTGAGATTTTTAGAAGAATCATATTAAACCTAGATATCAACTTGGGGAAAATTGACTTCTTTACTATGTTGAGTCTCTCCATTTTTTAGATCTTCTGTGATTTTTCATCAGCATTGTATAGTTTTTAGCATATAAGTCTTGTACATGTTTTGTTAGATTGATATCTCTATATGTTTATACATATCTATAAACCAACCTTTAGTTTTTATCTGTGTATCTATATATTCCATTTTTTAGTGCTTATAAATGGCCTTGTATTCTTAATTTCAGCATCCATGTTCATTGACAGCATATAGAAATACAATGGATTTTTGGGTTTTTTTGATGCTGTATGTTGTTACTTAGCTGAATTTGATCTTTAGTTCTAAACCCTTTCGGGATTTTCTGTGAATGTAGACCTGCAATGACACCATTATGTCATCCACAAACACAAATAGTTTTATTTCTTTTTTTCCAATCTGTTCAGTACACCACCCATTTCTTTTTCTAGGCTCATTTCACTGTCTAGAATTTCCAGCCCTCTGGGAGAGCAGACATCCCTAGCCTTTTCCTAATCTTAAGATTCAGTCTTTGATGTATGATGTATGATGTATGATGTTACTAACAGGTTTTTTATAGTTGTTCTTTATCAAGTTTAGGAAGTTAGCTATGCTCTATTACTAGTTCTTTTGAGAGCTTCTGCTATGATGGGTGTTGAATTTTGTCAGATGCTTTTTTCTGCACCAGTTAATATGATCATGTGATTTTCTTCTTTAACCTGCTAATTTGTTGATAACATTGATTGATTTTTGAATATTGAACCAGCCTTGAATTCCTGCAGTAAACATCACTTGGTTACGGTGTATAATCTTGTTATATAGTGCTAAATTCTGTTTGGTAATATTTTGTTAAGGGTTTTTGTTTTGCTTTTTAATTTTTTATACTATCTTTATCTGGCTTTTGTATCTTTTCTGTATTCTTTTCAATATATACTTATATGTCATGTATGCTAGCAGTGGTTTACCTCAAATATGAAAAAAGCAAATAACTTTGCAATAAAATGTTAAATTCAGTCTAACATATTGCTTTATATACGTAAGACTTCACTTTTAAGTACACAGCTAAATTTGTTAAGTATATAATGGAACTACTTTCCCCAACAAAAATCATTAAAATTCGATTGAGGGGCATTTAATTATTTTTAGGTAGCTAAGATCAACTTAGGATATGAATTACATCAGTATATTATAGGTTGAAAAGGCCTTTCTACCAAGTAGCTCAATAAAATCTTAGGAAATATTTAAACGATCTTCAGTAAAAGTGGTTATTTAAGATCTCTTTCTTAACTAGTTACAACACAGAAAAGTTTTATTTCAGAATTTGATTGGATACATGCCTTCTTGTCCTTAGTCTCAGGATTTGCCAGTTCTGTATACATCGCATATAATCAAAGCTGGTGTCATTAAACTGAGATCTTCCTTTGCCATTAATAGAGAATTATGGTATGGATTCATGTTTAGGTTTCATAATATGTTGTATGTGTATGATATATTTATAATGAGTAAGATGTACACAATATGTACCCACACATAAATCTATAATATATAGTATGCGTGTGTGCGTGTTTGTGTGTTGTGTGTAACTTCAAAAAAAAATCACTTCTTGCCTTAAAAAAAATTCATGAGTAAGACTCAGGTGGATGCCTAAAACTATCTGTTCCTGGTGAATTTCTAAAACTAATTAATAAGTGGCAATTTAAATTAAGATGTAAGTCATGACTGTATCTTATTGACATGAACAAAAGCTATCTAAAATTATTTTGGAGCATCCATGATATTACCTTGACAATCTAAAATGACTATACCATTGTTTATACCATCAATCTTCTTATGGCTGCATGAAATAAAATGTATTTGATGACATATTTTGATGAATGTTTCTATATGCAGTTCTTAGAAAAGGCATCATTTCTCTTGTTTCAACTTTGTTCTAATTTTACAGGATTCAAGCCAAAACTCGTGAATTTAGAGAGCGACAAGCTCGAGAGCGTGACTATGCTGAAATCCAAGATTTTCATCGGACATTGGGTTGTAACGATGAGTTGATGTATGGGGGAATGTCTTCCTACGAAGGTTCTATGGCTCTCAGTGCCAGACCCCAGAGCCCAAGAGAAGGACATATGATGGATGCTTTGTATGCCCAAGTGAAGAAGCCGCGGAATTCCAAACCTTCATCTGTAGACAGGTAGGCTCCAGGAGCAATCAAGGTATTGCTTCCAAATCAACTTTTATATAGTTTTTGACAAGGGAGTAGATTGTTCATCAGTTCTCATACCAGGACTGCCTTTTATTAATGGCCTTTAGAAAGCCATTGTGTCTAAAAGTATTGAGTTTACACAAATCGAAGGTTAATGGAAAGAGGAGCAGAGGTTTTGATAGCTTTTCTAATGATTCCAACATATTTCATCTTGTCCTTAAAATGGTTTTAGAATGGAGAACTAACCTTTAGTTTGTAACTCAAATAAAAAGCAAACTTGAAATTATGGCTTTTCTACTTAAGCTGTATTTCCTTTTGTTGCTAACAGAGCCTCTAGTTACAGTAATTAAATAGGTGGAGAGTGGCCTGATTTGTTTGAATTATGATTTACTTAAAGGGCCTCATTTTTTGGTGACATGATTTTTTATTATGAAAGAATTAGTGATGAGATGTATAATATAGCCAGTCTCCAAATTGCTTGTTAATAGCCACAGACCAAGGTGTGATTATGTATATTAGTATAGCACAAAGGAGTGAAAGGTTGACTCTGTATTAATGACTGCACACTTATTTCAAAATTTAACTAACTCTATGGTTATATATTTAGTAATGGCTATATATTTATTTTAAATTCTGAAACATTTTAAAAAAATATTTTTCCACCTGTCCATTTTTATGTTCAAACACCTTTAAAGTTTAGTCCAGGAGGAAAATAATTCTCATTTATTTTTATCTGAAACATATGCATGTTATTGTCATAAACAATATACTAATCTCATCATATATTATAATGGTTTCTTATAATCATTGCTCTCTAGAGGGGAGCTAGGCTTTGAACATTCAAAATAGGTTTCACTTAAAAGGTGTGGTTCTCAAGCTTTGGCTTGCATCAGAACGCCTGGAGGGTTTCTTCAAACACAGATTGCTTAACCCCTTCCCAGAATTTCGATTCTGCAGGCCTAGAAGGGAGTGGAGCCTAGAATTTGCATTTCTAAGAAGTTGTCTGGTCTGAGGCTGGTGCTGCTGGTCTCTGGTACTGCACTTTACGGACCCTGCAAGACTAGAGATGAGTTGGAATTAGTTCGTCTCTAGCACCCATGTGTGATTTGGCTGATACATTTTGCAAGCAGTCTATATTTTAGTTATTTACTTCCAGCTTTAATAGAGGTTTGCAAATGTAACAGGTAACCTTCAGGCAAACCCAGAAGGAAGCATTTTAAAGAGTAGCAAAAGGATAAGCAGGCCTTAAGGTAAAATTCTAGTCCTATTATTTTTCTTTCCTTCCTTCCTTCCTTCCTTTTTCTTTTTCTTTTTCTATTTCTTTCTTTCTTTCTCTTTCTTTCTTTCTTCCTTCCTTCCTTCCTTCCTTCCTTCCTTCCTTTCTTTCTCTTTCTCTTTTCTTTTTTCTTTTCTTTTCTCTCTTTTCTTTTTCTTCTCTTTTTCTTTCTCTCTTTCTCTTTTTTGCTTGGTTTTAGGTTTTATTTTATGAAAATCTATTTGATGTTGACTGTAATGAGTTAAGTAATGTAAGTTAACATTAGAAGGGTTATGGTTTATTTAAACCCCTTTGGTGTGATCACCTAGAAAGTTCAAAGTGCTTGTTAACCAACATTGATGTGTCAGGACTCAAAGAATAAGGTCATTATCAGTAACAGTGACATTTTCATAAGAAACTTCTTACTTGGTTTTTGCTCTACTTGTGAAAGCTGCTTGTAGAAGGTCAAATAGCACTTCAAGGCCATGACTGTCCCATTGAAAGTGGTTTTTTTGGGAGAAAGGACAGCAGAAACATTGGCATTGCCCGTTAGTAACTTTTGGAAGAACTAAAAGGAAATTAATGTTGTATTGATCATTGATAAAAATATTAATCATTCCCAGCACCTCCCACATCTAGTTTGGAAATCTAGTAAGTAGTGCATGTGCTTGTAGGGGCTTCGAAGTCCCAGCTGACATGAGAGATGGGAGTCCAGAGGGACCTCTCCAACCCCTGAAGGCCAGAAGTGGTTGTTTAAACCCCAGTTGAAAACCCGGTGCCCCGTAAGAGTCTAAATCTCCCCTGACAGTTTCTGCAAATTTTCAAAAGGATGTAAGTGCTCAGAGCACCATCTGCTCCTGGGCTCCAGCGTCCCTGCCTGTAGTCTCAGCTCTGCACCCGGCTGACCCCACACTGAGACTCAGCCTCCTGAACTCATTTCTGTCAAAAAGCCACTCGGCAAGACGTTTCAACGGAGACTTTTGTCTTGGGGATGAGTCATACCAGGCAGTGAACAGCTCAAAAAATCCCATCATAGACATTGCTGTATTCAGAAGCCCCCTCAGCCTCACTCAGGCGTGGCCTCGACAGCTGTGTGCCACTGGGGACCTCAAGTTCTATGCATTTGTGCCCCCACAGGGTGATGGGACTAGAGGATTTCTAAGGCACTGCCAACTCAAGAGAGAGAGAGACTTTATTTTTTCTTTAAAAAGGATCACAGGAACTTTTTAGTTTTCTGTAATTCTCATTTTTACAGAGAACAGGATGTCCACCAAACAGTGACATTAGTAATAGAAAAAGTTGGGAGTTATCACAGCTGTAAAGTACTTCTTTACCAACCTGTCACCGAATATGAATTTGACTTGGAAATAACGGTATCACCTCCATTGTCTTTTTCTGTCAGAGAGAAAGTGGAAAAGTGGCTCTCAGACTTGAGTAGTAATAGAGACTCTTTTTTAAAGGACGATCTCTTGATACTGCAGTACAGAATTAAATAGTTTTGATTATAATGTTACTTAAATATGTATAAAAATAAAATAGGGCTAAACTCCTTCTGTTTACAGCCATTATACAACCATAAAACCAAACATCTTTACAAATTAAATACAAACAAAACAGCAAAACCATTACATTCAAATGAACAACATTAATTTAATGTGGCCAATAATGTGTTTTAAAATCTAAACTCTTACACAAATCATTAATACGGTGGTGGCTGCTCCATGGCAGGTTCATTTGAGTTTGCGCGCCTACCCTTACAAGCCAAGGGCTGACTCCATCCCCCATCCCTTTTCTCTGTAAGATTTCTGCAATTCTTTTGCATGCTTGCACCCAGCTACCTTTGGTCTACATGCCACGTCAGGGCATCATTTACACGTGACGTCCAACTTGCTTTGGGTATCAGTAACTTGAGACAATGAAAATGCCATTTCTTGGTGCCTTCGTGTTTGGAAACTTAAATTCAGACAGTGAAAGATGATCTAGAAATGCTTATATTAAGAAATAATCATTCAAATGAAAACAAATAAAACTTAACACTCCTCAGAATGTATTTCCTGTATGAAGAATATACCAAATAAAGAAACTCCCATCAGTTAATTAAATTTCACCAAATTTTGTAATTGGTGAACTGGTGCAAATTTACTATTCAAATTTTTGGACTTCATGGGAATATAGGTAGTCAGTTGACAATCTGAAGTGTAGCCTGCATCTGTTTCTGGGATTTTCATTGTTCGGTGAGAAAGCAGCGTTCTGGAATTTCACTGCTTAATCGTTTTGGTTGATCATATAGTTAGAAATATGCATCTGTTAGCCCCACACAGAAATAGCCAGGGTTAATTCATTAAATGCTGTGAATTTGATGTCAAAATAGGATACTTTCTCAGTTTCCACAGATTATTTATAAAATGCTTTTTTTTATGGGGTACCTTCATCTATATTTCCATGCCAGTTTAATTTGACTGACACCTGAACTCTTATCTGACTGTATGTGTTGGTCACAGTGTCGTTATTACTACATTTCATTAATGCCCTTGGTAACATTTTGACTTTTCATTTTGGGTTGATGCTAAAGAGAAGCCAACCCTACCCTTCTGTTTTATGTGAATAATAAGGCTTAAACTCACAAAAATACTGGTGTACTTATATTTTATTCTGATTTTAACCAGAGACCTCAAAGATTTAGCTATGTAAATGATTCATAATCCTATACTTCTTTGGCAAGATTGTATTTCCTACTTGATTATATCTTCAGCTGACTAGATACTTGAGAGTCTGATACAGTGCTCTCTGATACATTTCTTCCCCACTGTGGAAGACATCCCAACTGCCTTCCCAATACCTATTCTCTCCTTCCTCCTCACTTAATAGAATCCCAATTTTGTTCAGGCTGGCAATGTGCCCAGATAAAAATTCAATTTCCCAGGCTCCTTTGCAGTGAAAGGTGATTATGTGACATCATTC
Organism: Halichoerus grypus; assembly: GCF_964656455.1. Lineage (NCBI taxonomy): Eukaryota > Metazoa > Chordata > Mammalia > Carnivora > Phocidae > Halichoerus > Halichoerus grypus. The sequence continues at coordinate 72,185,375 of NC_135717.1, read as the reverse complement.
TGACTAATGAGTTAGAAGCGGATCTGGATGGAACTTTTTCTGCAAAGCTAGTTTTTATCTGATTGGAAAAAATGGAGCCCACTCAGCTTTTCCCCTTTGCCATTTCCCCTTCTTCCTGCCTAGAACTTGGGTGGGTGCTCCAAGGTAGGGTTTATCTAACAATCTTGAAGATGAAGACCACATGGAGGAAGAGGGAAGCAGCCCATTCCCTTGAACAACGGTTCTAATCCCGGCATGCCCACCCTCTTTGTGACCTGTGCAACTGAGCCTCTTACTTGTTTAAGTCACGCTCCATCATTTCTGTTCTGTGGAGCCAAATAGCATTTGGAACCTAGTAAACTATGCACACAAGAGCCCAAAGGGAATAATCATCCTTAGATCAAGACTGTCTGAAGAACTGTGCCCTGGTCAAATCATCTCCACAGTATTTTGGGAAATTAAATAGTGGGCAAAGTTTTCTAGTCCTGCTCAGTTAGCTCTTCTACTTTTCACTTTATTTAGCCTGTACTTAAATAAATGTTATTAGTTAAATGTCTGCTAGCATACATCCTTCTTCACTCCAATACAGCACCATCTCCTGGCAACTCCTACCTCTCTCAACAATGCTGCTATAAAGTGTAATGTACAAGAGCCTGAATTGTGGAGCACACTGCCTGAGTTTGGTTCTGGGTTCTTCTACCATCAGCTGTGTAAACTCTCTGCTTCATTTTCCTCATCTGTAAAATAGGGATAACAGTGACACTTACTTTATCAGGCTTGGGGAAGACTAAGTCTGTTAATACATATAAAGCACTGGAGTGCCTGTGTGACTCAGTTGGTTAAGCGTCTGACTCAGGTCATGATCTCAGGGTCATGGGATCAAGCCCCACATGGTGGTTGGGGGGGTGGGGTGGGGTCAGCACTCAGCAGGAAGTCTGCTTCTCTCTCTCTCCCTTTTACCCTCCCCCTTCCCCCCGCTCCCACATGTGTGCTCTTTCTCTCTCTCTGTATAAAATACATAATAAAAAAATACATAAAAAGCACTAGCACTGTCCCTGGTCCACAATAAACCCTATTTAAGTGTTTGATGTTGCTGTTGTTTGTTAGGAAATGGGTGTTTTCCCTCAGGAAAGCACAGCATCCCCACCTGGGTGCAGAAACAAGCAAAGAATGGAATTGAAATGAATTAAGATAGGTTTTATTCCTTACACATAACATACATGTAAAAGTGTGGGCATGCATCTCTACTGATACCACTTTAGTCATTAAATAGCTTGGTCTCCAGGTATTCTCCATAAATCACATCACATCATGAACATTTCTCTTTAAATTAGGACGTACTGGGTTCAGTATGAGGCCTTGTGGAGTGCTTCTTCAGTGTAAATACTTGTAGGTGCTGGATACTGTAAAATGGTTTAGTTGAGTGAATAAGTACGGGGAATAGTTGTATAAGAATGTGATCTCTCATTTGATTTCAGTCCTTTGACAATTTGAAGATCTTCATATTGTACTTTCATGGAATTCCTTGAAGTTCTTCGTGTTCTACTTTCATGAAATTCTTGCTGATTCCAAGCTTGCAAAGCTCCATGGAGATATGGAAACTTGAACTTCTTAAACCTTGTCTAAAATTTTGACATTTCTATTTACATCAGGTTATCTCCAGGTAGAGTGGATGGGCAGGAATCACAATCTTAAGAACTGTCACAGACTGCATTCTAGAATAGTGAAGTTTCAAATTTTAGCATGGATACGAGGAACCTGGAATGCTTCTCACAAATGCAGGTGTGTTGACCTCCCCTCATATTCTGATGCAGTAGGTCTGGTCAAGGACTAAGAAACCACATTTTCAACAAGCACCTCAGTTGACTATAATGCAACCAGTCCATTCACCCTTTGGAAGGCAGTACTCTTGGGCTAATGAAACAAACAAACAAACAAACAGACAAACAAGATGAAATGGATCTCTAATGTAAGTTAGTTTATTAAGGCTAACAGTGAAGCTATGAAATAATTGTTAGTTTGCATATTGGGCATAGCTTTATCTTGGCATTCATGTATGTCCACTGTTCACCTATGGTTAAATAATCATTTTGTTTAAAAGGTCGACAGGTGTGATATTCATAAACTTTATTCAGTGTTTCTTGACACTTACCAAAAGTTTCTTTTCATGTAAGTTTAAAAGCTTGGTATGCTTTGAATTCTAACAAAGAAATGATGAAATGCTGGTCAATCATATTTTTATTTACTTGAAGATACCAAGCAATTCATATTTTTATATCCAGATACCAGAATCTGTAGTTAAAAACTCTACAGAAAAACAGCTCTAATGGACATTTGCTGACTGTCACCAGGCAATCATTTGCCACCAAGAGTGCATTGTCCTGAAATATAATTGAAATAAAATAGGTACTGTGCTGCTATAAATCTAAATAGCAGGAAAATAGCAGGCTAGACTCCCCCAGCTTGTTCAGGACACCTTAATGGAAACATAAATACCATAATCATATGCTTTTTGCATGCATTTTACCACTAAAAAGAAAATGTGGATTTTAAAAGAAAAGACCCTTTTGAACTTGTTTTTTTTCCCGCATTAAAACTGAAATCCAGTTGTGTCAAAAGGAAGTGTGACAAACAGAACAAAACTAATTTTCTTAGATATAGGTAGTTATTAAACAAGTGCTCTTTTTAAAATGTTGGGTCACATAACAAAGTTGTATTTGCTATTCAAAAAGTCAAATACCACTTTATTTACTTACATTTACTTCATCTCTGCTTTTCTTGAAATATGAGAAAGTCATTCTCAAAGGTAGTAAATCTCACTGTCATGATGAGTTTTGCAAGTTGGTGCCATTGCTAATTCATGTGCTCTACCCCGGTCCCTTCTCAGTGTCCTTAGCTGTCCTTTTCTGACCTTCTGACCTCAGCTAGCTCCATCCACCTCAGCAAATGTCCCAAACTGGGTTGTTCCCTTCAACTTGCTTCTCTTGTCCAAACCTACCACCCACCTTCATCTGCGCCCCAGTTCCTTCCCTCTCCCTACTTGCTGTGGGTCAGCTCTCCTTCTTCCAGGCCAGTTCTGTGTGCGCTCTGCCAACCCCACCCTGCAAGGAACCGGTTCCATCAGTCCTCCTTCTCAGCTCCTTCTTCAGCATGTGCCTCTCTGCTCGCTCTTCCACAGAGTGGGTAACCATGCAGATGTCTTTATCATGCTGTTAAAAAAAATCCTTTTTTACCCTCTAGCTATTTTCTGCCCTATTTTTCCTCTTCATTTCTAATCCAGACTTCTTGAAAGATTAATCTGGATTTGATATAAACTGCTGGGTCTTCTTTCCCACATCACATTCCTTCTATTTGGTAGGCGTAAGAATGCCCTCCACCCCCACCCAAAGTGCCCATTTCCTAATCCCTGGAACCTTGGAATATGTTGCTCTATCTATCCAGCAAAATGGACGTGGCAGATCTGATTGAATTAAGGATCTTAAAATGGGGAGATTTTCCTAGATTATCCATCCCAAGGGGCTCAGTGGAATCACAAGAGTCGTTTTAAGTGAAAGAGGGGGACAGGAGAGTCAGAATCAGAGAAAGATTCGAAGATGCTGGTCTGCTGACTTTGAAGACAGGAAGGAACCATGAGACAAGAAATGCAAGTGGATTCTAGGAGCTGGAGAAGGCAAGGAAACAGTCTCCCCTAGACCTTCTAGAAGGAGCATTACACTGCTGAAACCTTGATTTTAGCCCAGTGAAGCCCATTTTGGACTTCCGACCTCCAAAACCACAATGTAATTATAGTTTCCTAATGGTCTCCTAGATTCCTGGTCCAGTAAACACTTCAGTTCTTTCCATTCGGGATCACTCTGGCATTCCTGGAACTCTGTTCTCTGTGCTTCTGTGTGTGCTACTCTTGCCTCATGCTTCCTACTTCCTATAGGACTATTTCTTAACTCTTTGGACCACTGCTACTCCCTATGTGGTTTTTTGGCTAAAGTTTTAAGTACTGTGTGGCACTGGTGATGGGTAACCTGCACTAGCCCAGTCCTCTCTTTTAAGCCCCACACCCTTGGAGCTAACTACCAGCTGGGAGTGTGGGCTTCCTGGGTCTCTCAGGTACCTAAACCCAACCTATCCAAAACCAAATTCATCACTTTCATTCCAAGCCTCTTCTAGTTTCATGAGCCTAATCTCCAAGATCCCCAGATTTACTCAAGACATAAATCTTTCTTTGGCAGCCAGCCTCCCTTCTCCCCCACCCCCCTACCTCATTCAGTGATGGAGGCCTACCAATTTTACATTCTAAATAATTCCAAATCCTTTCTGTCCTTCTGCACCACGACATGTGGACTGGCAGGGGTCTACTAATTCATCTCCCTGTCTGCGCTCCAGTCTTGTTCTCCTCAAATCCCTACTTCTCCCAGTACCTGGAGTTTTCTATGCAAAGTAAAGATCTGACATCTCATTCCCTTGGTTAAAATTATTCTGTGGCTGTTCATTGTCTCCACAATGCAGTCTGAGCCCTCAGCATGGCGTCTGTGGGCCTCCAAGACCTCCTGTTTCAGCCCCATTCCTAATTATATCAGACTGTGTCATATTGGTTCACATCCTACTTTCCAAACAGAGGATCTTCTAGAAGTATAAATCCAACTTCATGAAATACATGGGTGAATTAAGTGGTTCTTTGGTCATTATATGTTGTGCAAATGTTAAATTTTGGTGGGTAAATGGGCGCCTGGGTGGCTCAGTCATTAAGCATCTGCCTTCCGCTCAGGTCATGATCCCAGGGTCCTGGGATCGAGCCCCGCATCGGGCTCCCTGCTCGGCGGGAAGCCTGCTTCTCCCTCTCCCACTCCCCCTGCTTGTGTTCCCTCTCTCTCTCTCTCAAATAAATAAAATCTTAAAAAAAAAAGTTTTGGTGGGTAAAAACAAGCAATCACCGTTCATTAAGCTGTTCTAATATAGTTAGAGATGCAGCAATTAAATTAAAGGCTGAGGTGACATAAACAACCCAACAAATGAAATCTTGAAAGTAATGAAGCCATAAATAAGGTCATGGCTAATTTTAAAGACTTCTTGTTTAATTCTTTTTGTTGATTAACATTGCCTGAAACCACAATTTGTTTGTAGAAGTAATGTGTAATGGGGGTTGTTTATTTATATATTTATTTTAGCCTTAGAGAAGGTTTAAATATTCCACAGAAATATGAGGATAAGGGAAAACTATCTTAGACCTTGGTAGTCATCAGGCAAATAATTTTCCAGCACAGTGTGTTTGCTTTTGTTTTAATGTCTTTCCCTTTGCAGGGCACTGAACTTCTGGGGCTTTGATGATGAGCTAGCCACACTGTGGTTGAAATCTGCTTGAGCTGTTTTGGTATTTCATTTGATTTTAACCATCTAACAGAAGTTCCAAGATCCTGCTTTAAATGCCAACTTGGCATGATAACTCATCTTTTTATTCTGTCCCAACCACCTGGCCCTCTTGTCTTGTAAACAGTCCGAACCCATGGATTCAAGTACCAATCTTATTGGTATATAGTGGTCTTAGGTTGGTATTATTTTCTTTCTTTCTCCTGAACAAAGCTGGAATATCAGTCAACTATTAATATAAATTCATGAGGATTTATATGGAGCCCTGTTGTGAGATGCATTTTCAACTTTTGGGGAGACTTTATCAAGACATGACTCCAGGATCCATTTTTAAAGTAACTTCCCAGATGTTCTAGAGCTTTTCCTCTGACCCCCCAACCTCCAGTGTGGATAACTGTCCAATTATTCTCTTTTTAGCTGCTTCATTCCTTTTCTTTCCATCAGTTCCTCATTGGTTGATTTTTGTGTAACTTAAGGAGAAACAGTAGTTGATTGAAAAATATTTGTTGTATTTTCCAATCAAGGAAGTGTTTGGGAAGTCCTTAGCGTCTTCCACTAAAATAGATAATTATATAGAAATGTGGAAATTCTAAGCTTTCTGTGTTGTTAACAGTACAGAAAATGACTAGATAATTCATATATTCTATGAATATGTAGTAATTACTTGAATATATATTTGAAATTGCATAAAAGGGACTCATGTTCATAGAATGAATGGATCAATGAATCATTGTATATTAGAGTGTATATATATATTTCTGTAAAACTCACAAATATTTTTTAAAACTGAATTTTCTATATCAGTTTTTGTCTTTTATTATTAGTTCTACCTCATAGACTATACAGGGGTTATAGGATTGAATCCTTAGGAATACAGAGTTTTTAAAATGTTTGTTCTCAAAAGAAAATACTTTGGGCCAGGTAAGTGTCTTGTAGGTGATTCCTTTTGGTGAGGTGTCGGGATGGGTGGGTGGCTCTTTCAGCTTAACTTTTTTTTTATAAATGTATTATAATTTTAGAAGTTGAATAGATATTATTGGGCAAGAAACAAATCTTAACCCGAACTTGTGCTTTTTTAGTACCCTGTTTTAACTGAAATTCTTGGTTACTTCTGAGAGAGGCCTGCCTGGCCCAGCCCCAGATGCTGTTAACCTTCCTGGCAGGGGTACGGGGAGGTGGGGGGCAGGTGCTGACTGCACCTGGAGCAAAGGAAAGACCAACAGGCCACTGAACCCAGCTCACAGCAGAACTCAGATTATCCAAGTGAACTGCTGAAGAATACTACCTTCAGGAGTCTAGAGGATTTCCTGCGTGTACATGAATTCAGTCTAAAATCTTGTGACTTAGTAATGTCAGTCTGAACAGAGGAAATAGTATAAAGTCTGAATTAAAGTGTATGTTCAAAGATACCATACTCTGAACTTTAGAGCACATCCGGCAGCTCCGATGAAGGGCTAACAGTTTCAGTTAGAGAATCTTTATTTTGTAAACTTTACCATGCATTTTGTTTATTCTAATTTAGATATAAATCAAATTTGCCTAAATTTTGTTTAGAGGAGACTTATTTGCTGATTTGAGTACAATCAGATTAGGAAATGATTATTCTAAAGTCCTTTCAAATAAGTCCCCCTAAAATCTCATTTCTGCTATAAATTTGTAAAGAAAAAAATTTGATAGTGAAAAGATAAATTCCTTTATAGATTTTCAAAGGTTATAAATAGTTGTATCTAAAATAATTGTAAACCACCCACCTACAAAAAATATTGCTATAGTTTCATGTTGACCTCATATAATTCTGGAATTGTGAAAATATATTTTAAAAATAAAAATATATTTTGTCTTCGTGAAGAAAAATGTGATTTAAAAGAAAAAGTTTGCCATATCAGAACTTCCTGATCATCATGACCGGAGCACAGTTCCCTCCAAATAAATCTGCATAACAACCAAATAGCAGATATCTTTGGCCTCTGTTTTCTGGTCTCTGCTTTGCTACTTAATAGGTCATTTAATGCCGGGTACAAAGTTTGAACAGCAGTAGTTACTTAGTCTTTTGAAGGTTATATAATAAATTGGACTTGCATCAGGCACTTAGGCAGAGAAATAGTAAAGTAAAATTTTAAGTCCAAATCTACCTTAAATTCTAATGTCACTTAGAATTCCTGGGGGCGTGGCTTAGTCAGTTAAGTGGCGGACTCTGGATCTCAGCTCAGGTCTTCATCTCAGGGTTGTGAGTTCAAGCCCTGCATTTTGTTGTTGTTGTTGTTGTTTGTTTTAAAGAATTCTTTGAAAAGATGGGGGGGGAATGGGAGGAATGCAAATGGAACCAGGGAGTGTTGGGGGGACATAGGTGAAGGAATTAGGGACTGTGCAATCCCTAGGAGTACCATGAAACTAGGCACTGTGGATGTGGACAACTAGGGTGATTTTTCTGGCAGTAACAGGAGGCATGAGGATTTTTTCTAAATTTCACAAAGTCACCATGTGGCCTGTGGGGGAAAGGAGGAGGACGTAGAAAAATGACTGAAATTCTGTATAATTATAACTCTGATACAGAAGAGTTTTGTTTTTGAGTTTGCATTAGTATAACTTTAAAAAATCACCCCTTTTGTAACAGAAACTGAAACTGAGGATAAATACTTGTTTCTAATTATCCTCTTTTCCATTTCCTTTTTTTCCTTCAGTCTGTATGTTTAAGCTTTGTGAAATATTCAAGGGCTTAAAGATTTTTGAATAAGCCCAAGGTTTTTGTACATGTCCCATCTTACAGCCTCTGTGACTGGTCATCCCCCTCCCCAGCAGTTATCCCAGGGGCTACTGGGTGCTGCAAATTGTGGATACAATTTGTATGGGATACAGAAATGAGCAAGACCTCACTTACCTCCCAAGTTCCTCTCACTTGGTGTCACCTGACAGACCGTATACAATATATTGCACACAGAGTGATAGAAATTAAATAGGATGCTAAGGAGATTGACTCAGGTTGGGGAAGGAGGGGCTTCTAAGACGTGGTGTGCTTAAGCTGCATCCTAAGTGGGTCAGAGCTTTATATATACATATATATCTCTCTATATAAATATGTGTAATATATATTATTATACGCATATTATATGTATAATATAATATATAAATATATAATATATATACACAATCTATATAAATATAAAATAAAAAATAAGTAAAAATCTTTACATATATATTTATCTAGTTTTGACTGACCGTGCAGTCAAGTTAAAGCACCGGATTTGTATATATGCTCCTGGTAAATATTAAATATGGTCAACACTTTACTGTGTAAATTCTTTAATATCTCCTGCCCCTAAAAGCCACTGGTAGTCTGCTGTGGCTTTTCTCTCTGAGTGGTCTGATTCTTTGGAAGGATTTATGGATTTCAGCAAGTGAGGCTTACCTAGCCTTTAGGGCCCTTGGTGTCTTCAACTCTCAATTAGGTGGGTCCTTGAGGCCTACAGGATAATGAAGTAGAGCCTGGACAGGCAGAGATGCTTTGCCCCCATCAGGCAGGTGGTTTCTACGAGAGCGGATTGAGGATTCAGGGGCTGTGAGTGGGAGTTGTGGTTGGTGATATTGACCTTATGGATCCAAAATAGGTCTGTGAGAATATTTGTGTTTTTCATACAGTGTGGCTTTAAGCATTTGAAGAATCTAAAATTCTTTTTTTTTTTTTTTTAAAGATTTTATTTATTTGACAGAGACCCAGAGAGAGAGGGAACACAAGCAGTGGGAGTGGGAGAGGGAGAAGCAGGCTTCCCGCTGAGCAGGGAGCCCGACGCAGGGCTCGATCCCAGGACCCTGGGATCATGACCCGAGCCGAAGGCAGACGCTTAACGACTGAGCCACCCAGGCGCCCCAGAAGAATCTAAAATTCTTGTTTTGGCTCTTCTTGGCTGTGAATGGCATGCGGTTTGCAATACCTCCAGGCCTGGATCATCAAGGGACATGGGACTCCATTAGTTAGTTGCAGTATCTGTTGAACATCTGTTAGACACAGATTACCTTGCCAGGCCAGTTCAAAAACATTGGCACATCTCATTGTCCCTCTGATACTATTTTTAAGGAATTTTATTTGCATCTGGGAGAGTCCCAGTAATCCATCTTTGTGATAAATGAATCCAAAATATGCTACCCTGGTTTCTTTTAAAGATTAGCACATCTTTTTAAAAATATATATATTTTTAAAATTTATTTATTTGAGAAAGAGAGAGAGCGCAGTGGGGAGGAGCAGAGGGAGAGGGTCAAGCAGACTCCACCCTGAGTGCGGGTCCGGATATGGGGCTCGATCTCACAACCCTGAGATGACCTGAGCTGAAATCAAGAGTCAGATGCTTAACCAACTGAGCCACCCAGGGACCCCATGATCAGCACATCTTTGAATTGTCTTGGTTTTTCTGTTTCTAGCTTTTATATAAGATTAGGGCAAACTGGATATAGGTATAGTGTCATCCCTGCTGACTGAGGGGCTTGTGATGTTCAACAATCCCATCTGACTTATAACTGAAATAATGTGTTGGCTAATCTTTTGAAGGGCAGGTGCTCTGGGTTTTACTGGGACATCCTTTACAGCTATTGCACGAGAGCATGACTTTCCCACTTTTACGTCTAATACGTTATTGAAAACATTTACAAGTCAGATGGCTATGTCAAGGCCACACACATACGTGTATGCAGGTTGGATGAGATTGTGTTCCTAGCGAGATGAAAAATCTGGTGATAAACTCCACTGTCTTGGGAGAACCCAGGCCTGAGGCAGATATAAGCAAGGGCCTTTGCCTTTTCCCCATCGATGTAGGGCCAGGCATCGTCCCTCCTCAGGGGCTGATATCCTTTCTGAGTGCTCTCTGGGCTCTCCCCAGGCTTGCACCGGCCACCAGGGCACCACGAGTCTTCCCACATGGCCCTCTGGCTTGAACCTTCACGTGGCCAACAGTGGGAAGGAGGGTATCCGGGCAGATGGCTAGTCAGGGCAAGGAAGACAGGCCAGTTGACACAAGTTGGTGTTTCGTCCTAGGCAAAGTCTAGGGCATCATAGGTGCCACGGCCCTGCAGCCCTGAGGAGGGAGTGAGTCGCAGGTGCTTCTGTGCGGAAGGCCACACTCAGGAGCTGTCACCTGTGAAGGCCTCAGCTGCCTCTGAGGGGTCCTGGCTCTGTCCCCACAGCAGCTGGGGCTCGGGGCGGGAAGCAGGCCGAGCCACCAGCAGTGACTAACGGTGGTTAATGTGAGGAAATGCAAATAATTTAAAATTGCAACTCTCCCCCTCCTTCCCTGCACTCCCTAATTACCTTCCCTGCTTTATTTTTCTTACTAGTGCTTATGACTAGTGCTTACTAGTTATGATAGGGCCTAGTCATACTTTTAAAAACGCTGTTTATCATCCATCTCCAGCAACTAGAATGAAGTTCCACTTTCAGGTAGGAGTCTTTGTCTATTTTGTTCATGGCTGTATTCCAAGGCCTGGCATATGGGCATTCAAATATGTTAAATGAATGAATGAATAAACCAAACTCTTCATCAGCACAGAAAAGGCAGTTTGTGGGGCGTGGTGTCAGAAAAGGAAAACTGTAAGCTCTATGCAAGTAGAGAGGGCCTGCTTTAGAAAAGAAGTGTGAAATTTCTACCTGCAAAAGGAAGCTAAGCATTTTAATTGTTAAAATCACTTTTGCTCATGCTAGGTCCATAATTCTTCCAGGTTTCCTAGAGCATATGTAATTTTGAGAGAGAGAGATGATGTGATGCAATATTATGCAATGTGATACCCTAAGGTAGATATGAGATAGGTATGGTTAAGGGCACAGTCTGAGTTCTCATGCCGGCTCTGCCAGTTAGCCTTCTGTGCCTCACTTTTTGCACCTGTAAAATGGGGATATTAACATTACTGACCTCATTGGGATTTTTTGTGTATGTATGTGAGGATTAAATGAATGACTACACACAAGGCACTTTGAATACTACCTGGTACATAGAAGATTCCAGTAAGTCTTAGTTGCTATCATCATTGCCATCATCAACATCATCATTATTATTGTGCTACCACTACGTCATCATCTGTATTCTTGAGTTCTTAAGATTATTTATTGATTTATTTATTTGAGAGAGAGAGAGAGAGAGCAGGGTGGGGGGAGAGGCTGGGGGAGAGAAAGAATCTCAAGCAGACTCCACGCCGAGCAGGGAGCCCAACATGGGCTCAATCTCATGACTGAGACCATGACCTGAGCCGAAATCAAGAGTCAGATGGTTAACAGATTGAGCCACCCAGGCGCCCCTGTATTCTTGCGTTCTAAGGACATTTAGAAGCTAAAAAGTTTGCTGCATAAATTGTTTTGTGTGAGCATGATATATAATGATTCTGTATTTTTTTAGCATCTTTTGTGCGTAAAAATTTATTGTAGGTTTCTCAACTTTTTATTTTGATGCCACAATAGGCGTCTGCAGCTTTTTACATTATATGCTGGTACCAAAATGTGCATTGCTGTGGACATTTGATTGATTTCTGTAATTAGGAAGCAGCTTAATCTGCAGTAATTTGGTGTAGTATTGAACTTGAATAGCCACAGATTCATTTCCAAAAGAGGAGACTAAAGCAAATGAGAGTTATGATATTTGAGGACATGAATGAAGACGGCACAGGCCTGGGGCTGGGTCAGATCCTCCCACGGCTCGTGATGCACCCCATGGGTGACTCCCCCCCCTTCAGGAAGGCTACTTATCGTTTTCCTCCAGGAATGTGGGATGGCATAATAGGGCCATTTTAAATAGCTCTGTGATATATTTAAATAAAAACTACCATGTAATTGCATAATATTAGTATTATAAATGCCTTGTATTCATTATATGATAATTAATTAAAATAAGGTTCAGTGTTAATAAATATGTAGTAGAGAATATTATTGATGTTTTATTTATGGTAAACAGGAAATGTCCCTTGTGATTTTTTTTTTATTCCCTGCTTGGAAACGATAAATCATATATGAGAAAGGATTAGATTGTTTTCTTTTATGATATGCCTTTTTCTGGCACATTTTGTCCACATACCTGGGATTAGCTACATACATACCTCACAAAATGAGGTCTCATTATACCCAAGGATAGCTAAATGCCCATCAAGGAATAAATGAATGCGTTTGAGTTGTTTTAATTAGCTAGGTGTGATTTAAAGGTTGCTGAAATCAAAAAGGCTTATTCATTTTTCATCAATAATCACTTACCTTAATATTTCATTAGAACCCGCTGATTTGCAGACCTCCTTCTGGGCTTTGATTCATTATGACTGCAGACATAATTTAACTCTCCCTCTTTTTCTCATTCTGTATTATACTCTTTCATCTCTGAGACACTGTTAAGATGTTTCCAACATTCTTCACAGGGCTGCTAATTGATCCAACTTTTTTTTTATTTTTAACTGTACTTAAAGCTAAGAGTTCTAGGCTGTGCAAAGCTGTATGTGCGTGTGTATGCATCCACGCGTGTGAGCGCACACGTTTTTAGGCAGTTTTCTTTCGTCACTTGAACAGCTGATGATAACGTGCAAATTTTCTGTTTCATATGTTCTGAGACTAAGGACTGATTTATCATATGCAAAAGTCAGGAAGTAAATAACTTGGACACATTCTTAGACTATGCCATCAATTTGAAAGAACAAAGCATCTTGTGTGTGGCATACTCGGCGGATGAGATCACTATCTGTGCATATACCTTATTTTCAGAACATGTCTCCGGTTGCTTTTGACGCACACTTGCACTTATCCTCAGATGCTCAGTGTGCCTGTGTGTCCGTGGGGATTGGCCCTGTCTGAGGCTTCTGTGCTGCTACCTAGGGAGCGCGGCTCTTTCGCAGTGAAGCCAAGAGTTGGGCCCTCATGTTCATATGATGCACGAGCAGGAAAGAGCCGTTCTTTCTTCCTAAATTGTTCCCTGGCTGCATGTGACTGATGGCAGCTAGACACAGCCCACGCAGCACATGGGCATCAGATCAGAACCTCTTAAAACCCCAAATTCCAAGTACCTCTCCTTAAATGCATACAGAGGCCTTAGGTTTTTTTTGGAAGTAACTAACCTAAAACCTCAAAACATGCCTAGCACAGATTCTGACAAGCTGATGCGAGCACTGAAAAATAAGTAGATGGATAGGTATTTTCATTTTTTTCGAGATTGATTATGAAATAGTATATGTCTGTTTTCCACAGCCATGTTAAGCAATTTTTGTGTAAAGTACATATTATTAACTTTCACTAGCTGTAACAGTTTTCATGCTGAGCAAAAATTGCTAAACATTAAGAAATAAAAACTTGTGTACTTAAAAATTTGGTAAATGTATATGTGTACAGAATTATAAATATTTTCATTGGATCAAAACCATTCTTTTTAATATTTCCCAGAAAACTTAATGCTGACTCTCCTTATGTCCCAGATTTATTTTTTCCAGAAATATGTCTAAAAAACTAATGAGCCACCAATAGATATATAAACATCTACTAATGGAGAATTAAAAGAATGCTTATGCGTTAGGAGATACTATCCACCATTAAAAATTATTAATCCTTTTTTACCCAGAGCTATTCCTTACATTTTGCCTACCTTTGGAATGTTTATTGATAATTCTTTCTATTAAATACTTTATTCTTACATATTAGCATTACCATGACTTGCTTGGTGTGAGTATGCCTATTTCAATAATTCTAGTCTTTGCATATGATACTCTTCAAGATTCTGGGAGGAAGTTTAAGATAGATTTACTGGACTTTATCTTTATGATCCTCTCAACCTGCCTGTCCTGCTTTTCAGCCTTCGATTGACGTGTGAAAGCCGGCATGAGCGAGTGGAGCAGGGTGATATAGTAGACCAGTGTGGCTTTAGATTCACATCTTGGCTCTGCCACTTACTTGGATGTTTGGCAAGTTATTTAACCTCTGTGAGCCTCGTTAAATTCATCTGTATTTTAAATTTTTTGTCCCATTGTTAGACCATATGTCAGCTGTGTCCCGGTTTTTATATTTAGAAAATATGTTCTTCATAACCATGCATCATGATCTGTGTTAGAAGCTATTGGGGCTAAAAGAGAAATACAGATCCAATCTCTGATGGTAATGCTCTTCTAGTCTTTTGGGAGAATAACAGACAGATTTAAATAACACAACCAGTTTTATTGACCATGCTGTTTATTTTAATAGCTAGACCAGAATGGTTTGATTGACTTTTTAAAAATCTGGTATGTTTTTTACCATATGGACAAGGCCATATCTAGAGTGCCAAGCTAATAAGCCTTCTTTTCTCTGCCAGTGAACCATGAAAGTTGTTAGCAAAATGTTTTATTTTGAATTGATCCATTTTCCAAGCTCTTGGTGATATAAACACCCTTCTTAAAAGATAGAGTACAGATTATCGTTCATCAGTCACTGGAAATTTGTTGCATCAAAGAACTGTAGTCAATGAGTATGTGAAATGATCTAGAAAAGAATGTATACTGTGTGATTGGGGTGCCTAAAAATGTTATAAAACTACCCTAAATCAGTTGATTGTGGGTACACGGTTCCAGGTTTTGAATGGTGTTGTAATACAAAGAACATAAAGCATGGGAGTTTGGTAATACTTAGCAGTAATGTGTTGTTTTAAATAGTCAAGGTTTAAAGTAGCATGACTTTGTGCTTTTCTCATTTGTATAAGGGGCTCAGTGTGCAAATCGTTCTGAATCATGATACCACTTATTTCTTGGAACAGCAGTGAAATGACAGTATTAGATTATCTTCTCCCCTAATCAGTTCATAAGTATTCATTGCATCCCTGGTTTCCTTGGTACCATCAAAATATTCGTATCTTTCATTTCTCTCCTCATCAGGTTTGTATTTTCCTTTATGTCCTTTACCAAACACACTATCTTTAAATTAGTTGCTGAACGCCCTTGTTTCTCTATTTTCACCATCACTCTATCTTCTGGATCTGTTTCTATTGACTGATTTTTCTCCTGGTTGTGAGTTACATTTTCCTCCTTTTTATGTCTAATAAATTTTTATCACATGCCAGACATTTTGAATTTTATTATATTGAGAGCTGGGTTTTAGTCTCTTTTGTAAGAGTGTTGGATCTTTCCTGGCAAGCAGTTAAATTATTTGCTGATTGTTTCTTATTTTTAGGTTGCTTTAAAAATCTCTTTTAGGCCAGGGTGAGAGTAGCCTTCATGCTGAGGCCTAACTTAGCCCCATTTCCAAGATGTGGCCCTTCTTGACGGACTACTCAGTGTGGTCAGCCAAGGTACTCCATGAGGTCTCTTCCTCCAGTTGGAGAAAACTTGCCCAATTACTGGTACTTTAAGAGTGCCCCAAATTGTTCATCTTACTGCTGCCTGGGAATGATTTTCTTTTTTTACAGAAGTTGTTCCTGTCTAGGCTTGTGGGGTTTTACCTGAACCAAGCACAGTTTGGTGTTCACATGGAGATTTCTGGAGCTCGTTCTTCAGTGTAGATCTCTCCTCTCAGAAAATCTGTCCCACAAATTCTGACGACCTTAGCCTTCCCCAATTCAGAAATCTGTCTGTGTGACTACAGTGCCATTTGCGTCCCCCTCCCTGCACTGCAATGTGGGAATTGCCACCAGACAGAAAGCCTGGGTACTGGTAGGGCTCACCTCATTTGTTTCCTTTTCTTGGGGATTACAGTCCTAGTCTTCCTCACACCCAATTTCTAAAAATAGTTTTTATATTTTTCCAGTTTTCCAGTTGCTTAAAATAAGAAGGGAACGCTACACCACTTATATACTCTTGTTGCCAGAAATGGAACTTCTTAAAATATATTTAAAGAATTGTTCTTCTGAGGGTGTCTTCGTTCTACTCACCCAGTCTTACTCCTAAACCACTCACAATTGGCTTCAGAAAGACTCTTTGCAGGGGCGCCTGGGTGGCTCAGTTGGTCAAGTGTCTGATTCTTGATCTCAACTCAGGTCTTGATCTCAGGGTCATGAGTTCAGGCCCCACGTTGGGCTCCCCTCTCTCTACAGAGGGAGGGTGGGGAGGGAAGGAAGGAAGGAAGGAAGGTAGGAAGGAGGGGTCTTTCCAAGTGACAAAATTGCCAAATCTTGAGACCATAGCATAGTCTTTCTCTTCCTTGTTCTTTCTGAAATATTTAGTGTTGATGACCACTCCTCCACACCATCTTGAAAAGGTGTTCACACTGGATTTATGGGACACTCTTTTTCCTTTGTCTCTTACACTCTAATTTATGTCTTCGTTGTTGACCACCACTTTTGGGGGGTGGCTCTTTTGTCCCCTACATGTTGTAATTCTCAAGTATCTACTTTCTGTTCCAGTTTTCTTCCTGGTGTGCCTTCAACTGTCACTTATATGTAGAGGATTTCCAAGGTCATTGTAAGCACAGCTGATATATTTCTGAGTACCAGCCCTGCTCCCCACCTATCTCTCTGGGTATACTTACAGCAGCCCAAACTCTGAACAGTAACAAATCTAGTGTTATCTGTATTATCAAAACCATAGCCACCATGGTGTCCACCCTGTCTACTCTTTTTGCCATCCTCCTCTCTATATCCTGTGCTCTTCCCGAATCCCCTTCCTTCATCCTTGTATCTAGTGATGAGGTTTTATTGGTTGTTTCTATACTGTTTGTCAAACCAATTCTTTCCCACCTATTTCACTGTCCAGACTCAGGAATATATTATCCCTTATCTGGTGTAGTGAAGTAGCAGCACTTATACTTCTACACCCCTCTCAACGATCTGTGATCCATCTTACACAGTCCTGTCAGCATCACCTTTCTGAAGTCTAGTTTGAGTGGCATTGCTCCTGCTCAGAAAAACTCACTGCAGAATCAAGTCCAAACTTTCTCGAGTGTGGTGTTCTCCTCCTGGTGAACCACCACAGTCTTAATCCTCTGTGTTTGCCCTTGTCAAAACTCTAGTCACACTAGGCTTTTTCCTATCCCAGAATGTGTCAAGCATTTTCGTACTGTAGTCCCCATCACATAGCTTTTTTTTTTTTTAATCAGTCTGAAACTGACGCATATGGCTCTCTTTATCCCCATTGTTAAAAATCCTAATTTTCCAGATGCCATCTCTGCAAATTTAGTACATCTACTTGGAACGAGTCTCTCCTTTTTCTTGGATTCAAAACATTTTGAAGGATTTCTGTAAGTGTTTGTATAGGATAGTTAGAAGCTATCTGCATCCCCTCCACTTTTTGCATGATTTGCATTTTTTCTCATTTTGTTCTAGATGTCTTCTTTAGTGATGGTGGGAAATCATTAAGGCATTCCCTGAGAGCTGCTTTTAGACTCAGATTGCAGCTAAAAAGCAATCTCATGCATAGGGTTGTGATCACTCTTATGTGGCTGACTTCTCTTATAAGGAGATAAGGATCAGGGCCATGCCTTCTTCACTCTTATACCCTCCAGATGCTTTTGCACATTTTTGGAGAATTTAAAGGTGAGCATGTGGATGAATAAATGAAAAAAAATTGGCTTAAAATTGTTGAATCATTTGATTGATTTAAGGAGATTATGTAGCATGTGACTTCAGCATCTAAGTATGATTCAATTTGTACAAATTAGTTATATATCTTTGCAGTAACATACCCGTGACATGGAACAGAATAAATCACTTTACAAATCCATTATTACACTGTAATTTTTTTTTTTTTTTTTTTTGGCTAAGACAAAATAACTCGAATTCAGTATTGATAAAGGGGTGTGTGTGTGTCTGTGTATTTATATATATGCAGATTTTTTCCCTGATACATTTCGTAAGCTAGTGACCATGATATATCCTTCTGCTGATAATGCTGGATTCAAGTCTAGGCATCCCAAGGAAACAAAGAATGCATGTTATTTTGGGACCCTTCAATATCTCTGCTCTTGTCTGTGTTTCTTCCTGTGCAGATATTCAAGCACTATGGGGCACTACATTTAACTAGGCACAACATTTTGCTGATTTCCTTTAAATGTTTCCTGAGTAAGAAACATATTATCCCTTAATCAGCTTCTTTTGAGATGTCTGTTTACACTAAACAAAGTCCTATTCCAATTAGTTTCAAATGCTCAGCAAAAGGCTGGTAATTAAACATTGTCTAAAGGAGCATCCTGCTACCTTATTGCAATATTGAAGTCCAGGTGCAGGAGAAACAATGTTAAGCTTATTAGCATGTTTATCAATTTAATTGGCCAACCACAAAGAAGGACTATGTACTGACATAAATTTCAAACTTAAACACTGTGAATTTGGGAAACTACCTCTATTCCCTCATCTGTACAGTGAAATAACTGTATACAAATAAGTAATAATGATCACTACCTTGTGGAATTGTGTAGGATAAATGAGATAATATAGATAAAGCATTTGGCATAAAGCCTGCTTGCATTATTACAAATATATTTAATTGTGGTGTAGGTCAAAAATCTGACAAAAATATTTTATGATAAAGCAACCCTTTTAATAAGTAGACCTTGAAAATTCAATGACAGGTACAATTACTTGAAGAAGCATTTAGTTTTAGTACATTATAAAATCTTAGATTTAATTTTAAATTCAATCTATATAAACTAATGGCCAAACTATGGAGTAAATAAAATGAGATAATCCCTGAACATGACATATTGGGCAACGTACTTAATATACGTTGCATGTGCATAATAACAATTTTGTATCCAGTATTTTCTGAGTAATGTGTTGTGAATGTGGGCATCAGCTGGGATGAGAGGATTTCAAACTTGGACTGTCAGTAGATGAAACACTGTTAACATTAATTGGTGATAGGATCTATCTCATAATGTGTGTGATCTGTTGCAGTGGTAAAATAGATTATTTTTAGATTCCCATATAAAATTGGTTTTCTCACTAGATAATTATAATTGGCTTTGTGTGTAACACAAATTTTAAATATTTTATGTTATTAGTAACACCAGCGTAACACGGGAATTAACAAGATAGAAATGCAAATACATTTTCCTGTTTCTTAAACTGTGGCTGCAAACAGAGAATTGGTTCTGTAAATTATTTTTAATGTGCACACTTTTTAACAAGGTCCTTAAGGTGGTAATCATTTCTCAGTTTCCAACGTTGAGGGGTAGTAATTGTTTGACAGCTGTAATGTTGCTTTTGTTGGTGATGAAATACTGGTTTTCATTAAATTTTGTTAAAATGTACTTATTTAGAATCATAGGTTTCTACGGTTGCTGGGAGGACCTGATTTTTTTTAAAGATTTTATTTATTTGAGAGAGAGAGAACGAGCAGGGGCAGGGAGGAGCAGAGGGAGAGGGACAAGCAGACTCCACACTGAGCGCAGAGCCCTTCATGGGGCTGGACATGGGGCTAGACACAGGGCTGGACATGGGGCTCGATCCTACAACCCTGAGCTGACATCGAAAGTCCAATGCTTAATCGACTGAGCCACCCAGGTGCCCCTGGGAGGACTTGATTTAACAGCCCCTTACTTTACAGAAGTGGGAACTGAGGGGTGGGGGTGTTGACGAGGGTGGTTGCTGCATATCATTTTCTTTCCTTTAAAGGTGGGGGTACTATGGCAAAAACAGCTGATGTGGAGTCGGGAAACCTGTGGGCCTGTGGGACCGCTGTCCTCAAATAGGCTTGCTGCCTTGTGTGAGTCACCTGATTATCAGTAGTCTTCTACAAATTTATAAAACAGATAGAATCATATGTGGTCTGCCAGTTACAAAAAGGAAATGTAGCGGGCACCTGGGTGGCTCAGTTGGTTAAGCAACTGCCTTTGGCGCAGGTCATGATCCTGGAGTCCCTGGATCAAGTCCCGCGACAGGCTCCCTGCTTAGCAGGGAGTCTGATTCTCCCTCTGACCCTCCCCCGTCTCATGCTCTCTCTATCTCATTCTCTCTCTCAAATAAATAAATAAAATCTTTAAAAAAACAAAAAACAAAAAGGAAGTGTATGTAAATATATTATATATGTGAAAGTAGTAGTATATATGAAATAAAGTATATATGTGAAAGTGTACTTAAAAATATAAAGGTCTACCTGTGTGTGTCACACGGTTATAATTACCCCTGCCTGGTGACTTCTTCCATGTCCTCTAGAATTATGTTGAGTAATGCATTAATTCAAAGATGTAGATGCAGCCGCTTTGAAAAGTAGAGTACACCTTACCATACTAGAGGTTTATTGGAATATTCCTGGACTTAGATATTTCTGTTATAAGCAATACCCCGGTAAGGGTCTAATTAGACTTCAAGTGAGAAAAAAAATTTTTCCTAAGAGCTCAGTATGTGCAATGTAGTTATAACCTGTTGACGTCATAGTTAAATTAAGCAGATACAGCTGTCTGTGAGTGGACAAGGCCAGCATGATTCCAGTGTGGACCATCCTGTCTTCTTTAGAGCTTGAGAAGGGTGCTCTAGTCTGGACATATCGGTCCATTTCCTCTGAATTCTGTGTTGTCCTTCTCACCCTCACTGGCCCTGGTGGTGGTGGCTCCCTGAGCTGTGTGTCTGTGGCCATTCTTCAGTTCGTTGCAGAGTCTCCTTAAACATCGTGCTGTCCCTTCATTGCAGTTATGACTGAGACACGTTGACCCTGCTCTGCATTAAGCACTCACTCTGTTTTCCTGCTTCCTTGGACCTGCATCTATTCCAGTGTTGCTTTCCATCCTTCTCGTTTGTTTTCTTCTTTATTTCTCATGCTGTTGATCCAGCCTCGCCCTTTCACTTCCATGCACTCTGGACGCTCTGCTCTCCTTCTCCTGTGGCCCGCCTGGTGGAGCGTGCCGTGGCCGGGGTCACTGCTGCCCGGGCTGATGCTCCCCAGCACTCCCTTTACCCAGCCACACTGGCCAACGAGAGTGTCCCCATGCTCATGCCGCTGCACCTGGCATTTCGTCTGCTGCATGCCCTGCACTGGATCTGGACATGACTGAATTCTTCTTGTCATCCCGGCTCACTCTTCAGGGTGGTGGTTTCCAATGCCCTGTCCAAGTTCTGCAGGCCGCCCCACCTCCCAGCCCCTCTCTGGCCCGTACCCTTCTTTAAGGTTTGCATACACATATCCCTATCTCAGCGTGCCCTATGCATTCATGTGTTTTATTATTTCTGATTCTGCCCTCTTGAGTACAGAGACCCCACGTGTCCTGTCTGTCTGTTTGCAAGCTCCTGTACGTTGGCGGGCAAGCAGTAGGTGCTAGCTGATCCTTGCTTTAGGTTTTATGTATGTATCTTTATATGAATGTGTGGATATATGTATGTTTGTATGGGGTGTGCGCTTCCTTCCCCTTGCTTGGGAAGCGCTCTTACCTACTCTCAGAAAATCCTGCTGGGCGGCGGTTGCTGACCACTGGGTATGCCACGGAGATGGTCCCCACCAGGAGCAAAAACGAGTCTTCTCTTTATGGTGCTTTCTGTTTCAGGTTTTTAAAGCACCTCCTTTTCACCAAACTCAAAATCCTGCCTTGTCTCAGCTGTATTTAAAAACCTATTTGTCAGAGATTTTGCTTTTAACCCTTCTTGCATGCCTTCTAAAAAAATTCTTCTTTGAGAATATAGAACGAAGAGCTTCTGGAAACTGTTCTCATTGAATTAATATACATTAATAGTATGATTCCTGTTACTAAACCTTAAAATTATTTTAATATTAAAGTAATACTTTTTTTGTATAAAACTTAGAAAATAGAAAAGGAAAGAAAAAAAGGAAAGATGATCTCACCCCAAAATAATAATTACTAACATTTTAGAGTACATTCTTAGGCACACACACATACACAGATCGATATTTACAAATGTGTACTTATTCAAAACTAAAAATAGAATCATATTATACATAACTCTTTAGTGACCTGCCTTTTTACTTAGTACGTCACAAACCTCTTTCCCTGCCAGTGTTCTGCTACAAAAGTATTTTTTAAATGGCTACAGTATTTCATTTTATGGGTTTATCTTGGTCAAACCAATTTGGGCTTAACAGCCTAAGCCTCAGTTTTCTCATCTGTAAAAGAGAATAATAATATTGCCTTAAGTAGCGTAAGGGAATTAAATGAGCTAATGCACATAAAGTGCCAAGACTAGTGCCTGTCACATAGTAAGTACTCAGTGATTATTAGCTGCTGTTTATATTTATCAATTTCCTACTGTCTTTTAACAACTTAAAATGCACTCTGATCTATCCAATACTCTTTCTTACAAATTTGAATATGTAATTGTATTTTATCAATAACACATTTTTAAACTCTAAAAATCCACGTTTTCTCTATTTTCAAATAATATTATCAAAAGATAGTAGGGCATTTCTAGTTAAGGCAAATCCCAAAGGAAGAACGCTTTGGTTTTATAAGAGACATTGCTTCAGGAGTTTCCACCTGAAAGTAAAAGTTAGTTCTACTCGCCTCCGTCTATCTCATCCTTGGCCTCTGCCACCTCTTCGATCTGACCTTCTGCTAAAGGTTGATGTTCCACCGGCTGTCTCAGAAAGAAAGCTGGGAGCGGAGTGCCCCTCCATCATGGCCAGCCTTGCTCTTCTGGATTCTCTCATTTTTTATCCCCTTTCGGGGCTCATTGGGCTGCTAGCCTCAGGGTGGTCTGAGACTAAAGAAATTGTTCTCAGAGTTGAGTAGTTCACCAATATACTTTAAGAGGGCATGTAGCCTTCAATAAAAGTTGTTCGATTTAATATAAAGTAAACTTTTCTTATTTTGAGTTTTTTTTTTTCCATTCAGTTAAGCATGTAAGTAAACACATTTAGAAATGTGGAACTGTTTCTGTTATTTTGGATTTAAAAAAAAATACCCATCGCTATTTCTAATGAAGGTCTACTCCCCTTGTAGAATATGTCAGAGTTAAGTGTCTGTTCTGAATCAAGTATTTGAAAAACCTACATTTATTCACGGTCATATCATGCATTTATTAAGAACTGGAAAGAAAATGCTGTTTAGGCTTTACGTTGACACAGTGTATCTATTACTTTTTTTCTCCATTTTATGAGTTCATCTTTCTTACAGGGGAGGAGGTAGGTTAGAAGGGAATATATCCCTTCAAGGTAGAGTCCATTTCAGAGTGGACCTCTCCTCCCTTGACCACTGTTTCTCAGACAGAGAACGAAAGTGTTCTGCCCTGCATAGTTTAAACGTTTTCTCTGATTTTGGAAAATATTTTCTTCTCTTTTTCTTTAAAATGCTATATCCTCTTTTTTCCATATTTCTCTTTCTTAGTAGAATGCTATTATTGGCTGTCAGCTTCTTCATCCTGGGCCCATATGTGGGGGAGATATTGGAGACTGAAGGAGTTTGTTCACCCTACTGACATTTGTATTGTCTAAGTAGAACTGGCTATTGAAAAATGCTAACACAAAACCTCAGCCCTTCTTTTATTAATGCACTAAAGATCCTGACCAAATTTAAAAACCAGGAGAGCCTTGTTGAGCCTGAATCTGTTAGGCTATGAAATGCACCCTGGGTTTTGAGGAAGAAGTGAGCACATTTATAGCTTTAATTACTCATTTGGGATACTACAGTCTGTTGCCAAAGCCAGTTATCATCAGCTTTGATTAGAAATCAGGAAAGACAGCTGCTGAAATGCAGAGTGAAAAGAATTGTATTGGATTAGAAAGGCGTTCTTTTGAATCTGAAAGAGAAAGAAAGCATCTTTGGGAAACATCTGAATATGCATTTATTTTAATAATTGAATGGCTAGAGGTATAGTACAGTACATTGTACATTGGAGTGGTTTTCATTATTAAATTAAGTGCCTTTGTTCAATTCATCTGGATTTTCCCGTTGGCTGCTGTATTCTTTTTCCTCTTTTAGCTCCATTTTGATGCAGTGTTACATCCCTATTTGTGGGTTGAAATGTGTCAGTATTCATAAACTAAATTCATGAACCATCTTCCCAATCATTTGGGCTGATGAAACACCATTTACCAGTGTGAAGCCAAGCCAGGAGAGGCATATAAAATAATGCATTCAAATGCTAAGCTTAGAAAGACAGTATTCTTTATTCCTAATCCCACGTTCATGGAGAAGTACTGCTTTGAGCATTATTATTTTAGCAATGTAATTTCAGGTTATAATGTATATCAGAATAGTGTCATATGCAAATGCTCAGAAGTATCAAAATCTCAGAGTTAAATTCACACGCATGTGTTCATAGTTTGTAAAATCAAAAGATGTGTCAGGAAGATTTATTTTTTACCTTTTGAAAGCTGTTTGAGATCTTGTATAGAAACGTCAATAAGGCGATGGCCTCCTATCTTTAAACTTTGTAAACAACAGCTTTTCTCCTTCCTACCAAAGATGATCACAGTTGCTTAAAAAAATACATAAACAATGTGTATAGAAGCATGCCCATCCCTTAAATAACTATATAAGTACTGAGGATAGTTGTATTTACATTCATATTTGCAGGAGAGTAAACATTTATGCAAATATGCTAAGAAAAATTACCAAACACTTTGTTTGCATGTGCTCTAGCTTCAAAGTAAAGCTGAGAATTGTCACCCAATTATTTAACTCTAGGTAGTGTAATGCTTAAACAAGACAAAGATAACATTCTGTATCTACACAATGGATCAAAACAGCTTCCTTCATCCTCACTTTGGACCATCTGTTTAAAAGAAACTAAAAACCCTCAGGAAGCAAGCCTCTAATCTGTGGTTAAGAGTTTAAAGACACATGCTCGTTCTGACAACCAACACTGTGTACTGAGCACTGTAATAGGTTTTGTATTAGCTGTAAAAGGCTGCGTGGCTTGACCTCAGCATCTGTCAGCTACAGCTTCTCTGTTCTTAGTAGGAATTCAAAAACTCTTTTCGTAGAGCATCTAATTCTACGTTATTTTAACATCCACTATGATAAATATTGGCAATACTCTATTCCAGGAGCTAAATTATTGTTAAAGTTTCCAAATGTTCTAAGGATCATAATTCTCAGCCCGCCCCATCCCCCCCCCTTGCTGAAAAGAGCCACAGACGTGTGCCAATAACATGATCGCATAATGGAGATCGTTCAGACTTGTTCAAGAATGGACTTGATCAGGGCTAGAGGAGTTGTGAAGGTCTATCCCACATTATTCCTTCTTGAATCCCACAAAAACTTTTGAATATTTTGTCTTGGTTCAGAAATGTTGGCATTTGTTAACAGTTTTAGGCTTTGAGCATCACCATGGGTCTAGAGCCATTTTTTCCTGTGAGCTAGTGTTGCAAGACAGTCAGGGCTCAAGACAGTTTTTACATAATGCTGAACAGAAAAAACACCACCACAACAAAAAGGCTTCTACTTTACTAGAGGTGAGAGACTTTTTTTTTATAATTAAGCTATTAATTATCATATACTCGTTATAGGGAAGTGTCATTATTTTTACTCTTTATTTGACACAGTTAAATAAATTACCAGTTCTTTATTATAATTGAGAGAAAACCCTAGTAAAAGTGATAGTAAAACTAAAATGATCAGGCAGGCCTGGAAACTGAAGAGGGGTAGGGAGTCACAGTGAGTACTAAAATAAATACAGTACCTATTACTCGATATAGTTTTCTTTGGTTGATATTGTGTCACTGGACAGTAGGTTGTTAGATTGTGGAACTTAGTCATTAACCTTCCAGTCCCTGTTCTCTCACCCTGATTCCCTCAATCGTAAGCCGTAGATTATTCCTATGATGGCCATCACACACCCTAAAACTGGCCTCTTACTTCAGTAGATGGTTGGATTGGGCATAATCTCCAAGATTATCTTCTAATGCTCATTCTAGCATTTCCTATTTCACCAACTATGGAACAGATGACATTGTCCTACTAGCAACCTTTAGTTGTGCAGGATTTCCTTGGTATCTTCTGTCTCCATTAATATAAACACCTGTAAAAAATGTGTGAATGTTCTTACATGGTTGGATACTTTTAGAGGAGAAATATTGTGTTTGGAAGCATTTCAGATGGAAAATGCATCGAAGTGGATATTGTCAGACATTTTCTTAGAACAAATCAAAATCATTTAATACTATGTAAAATATCCAAGACATGCAAATGCAAAAGCAATGATTGTAACCTTCACTCTTGTAAATATGCGTCACTGATTCAGATTTAGACCAATAAGATTACAAGGGAATATCATTAGTCAGAACTCGGCAAGATCTGATTTCATGCCAGTCACATTCACACACACACACATTTGTTTGTTTATGTCAGTCATTAGAACTCTGTAACTAAACAGCAGTGATAGTTAATGTGGCATTTTATAAACACATAGATGAATTGGAAAAAAGCAAATTATCCACGAATAGTGACCAGTTGTAAATAATATTATGTAAATATCCAATATGTAAATATCCATCACAAAAATATCCATGAGTAGGAGAGAACATTACAAAGGCAAACAGTTTGAATGAGGTTATACCAAAAGTCAAAGTGGGAGGCTCTGGAGGAATGCCCGGAATCTTCCCAGCCCTTGAGCTGATTCTAACCCAAGTCATCTTCATGCTTAGTGCAGCATTGAGCTGACTTTGCGGCTCTCTTGCCTGCTTCTTCCCTATCGCACCAAACAGTAGACTTGGTATTATTAGGAAAACTTGTGATATTCCAACTGATGGGATTAAAAGAATTTTTATACTTCTGTAACATAACAAACGTTAAAAAAAAAAAATGAATGCAGAAAATGCAGCAAAACTCACTAAATTCACATCAAGTAAGAGGAAGACCAAACTAAATCAGTGGTCTAAATTATAGACTCTTAAAAAAAAAAATTAATAGTAATTTAATTGCTTTCAGATTCATGGAGTTCCTTGGAGAAATTGCTTTGGTAAGTAGATAAGAAAAAATTACAAATAGTACATCAGTGGGTAAATAAAGCAATGTTTCTAAAGAATCCACCATGGACTAGTATGTTTTAAGTGGTTTTCTCCCTGAAGTGTATATATGTTATTAATTTGCCTTGCAAATCATCCTTTGTAAGAAATAGAGATATTTCTGATTTTTGAATTATTTGTGGTATTTGGAAGTTCTTCATTTACAGAAACAGGAATGGTAGTCTTTCATTTACTTTTTCATTCGTGCATTCATTCATTCAACAAATATATATTGAGGTCATGGTGCTGGGTGCACACTAGTTAGTCCAACAAAGTCCCTGCCTTTTATGTTAGGGGGATTGGAGTTAACTGGAAAAAAAATTAATGAATACATATTTAATTACAGGTTATGACAGGGACTTAATCAGGGTGCTGAAATACTTCAGGAGGAAGGAGATTTCTTTGAGAAGATGCCATTTGAGCTGAATCCTGAAGGGCACAAGGAAGTCAGACATGGAGGAAAGAACAGTCCAGGCAGAAGGAGCTATATGAACCAAGTGAAAGGCAGGGAAAATTGCAGCCTGTTCCAGAAACTGGAAGGAAGCTAATGTGGTATGGGATGAAATCAAAGCAGTGTGTGGAAATCAAACCTACCTAGGCAAAGCTTACAAGATAAGTTTTATTCAAGGTGCTCTAGGGGAGCCATTATAGTGTTTTTGAGCTTGTGAGCATCTGACTTATAATTTAAAAAATTATGCTGTGTGGAAAATAGATTATAAGGTGGGCATGTCACCCAGGAACACAGAAACTATAGTAGGGATTTAGTAAAGGGGCTTGGTAACACAGGGGTTAGAAGAGGAAAAAGGTAACGGAAGTATCTAGAAATAATAGGTGCAGAAAACAGCTCTGACAACACAGGGTGGAGGACAAAAAGGTGGCTTCGGAGCAGAGACAACAGATTACTACCCAGCACCAGGGGCAGTAGCGGGCACAGGAAAGCTCTTTCACTCGCTGGTCTGGAGATGAAACAAATGGTTTAGAATGGGCGGTAGGATAACGAACGGACGGATTTGAGAGAGACTTTGGAACTGGAGCCAATAACACCTGGCATTGTGGGTTGGTTTCACTGAGTAGGAAGTCAGGATTAACTCCCAAGCTTCTGACTTGAACAACTGAGTGTATGTGGCACCACTTCTTGAAGTAGGGAGATCCAGAGGGGCAGGTGCAGGGAGAAATCTGAGTGTTGCGTGTAGAGCATGTTAAGTGTGGGATGTCACATAAGTCATTGTATATGCGAGTATGGTGGTCAGAGGAGACCCAGATGTGGGAATCATCAACTTTCAGATGGTATTTAAAACTATGGAAATGGATGGTACCGGCTAGGAAGAGGGTAAAGAGAAAGAAGGGCTAGTTCTGAGCTCTGGGGCTCTCCAGTGTTGGGAGATCCGTGCAGGAGTGGGACAGAACAAAGGAAACTGATACAGGATAGAAAGAATACTAGAAGAGGAGTTGAGAGAGTGTGGTGATGAAGAAACCAAGACAGGAAGGAGGCAGTGGTCAGTTGTGTGCAGTGGTGCTTGCAAAGTAAGTTGTGGACAGAGTAAGATGTGGACAGAGGAATGACTGTGGACTTAGCCACATGAAGACATTTGCCTACATGCCTGATGGGGTGGAAGATGGAAGAGTCTCTACAGAAGGCGAGCGTGCTCCATTGTGACACGGAGTCTCCTGAGGGGGGGGATGGAAAGGCCAAATGATTTCCTCAGCTCAGGGCCCAGTGCAGAGCTGGGCGAAAAATGCTTAGTCATACTTGACGCTAATGTATTTGAGTTCGGAGAGTGTGGCTAGCATTTATTTTATACTCACCACGAGACCAAGATCCCAACCATTCTTCCACGTTGCTCTCCCTTTGAGGAGATAATTTGAGGACCGAGTAGCTGTTTAAATGGCCCAGCATCCATTACTGAATTTTCTGACCAGCTTCCTCCAGTCATACTGCTCAGTAAATGAGGAAGACTCCGCTCACATGTCTGAAAGTAATCTTGTTTGAAAAAACGTCTCAGAAAATGTTTGTTTTTTTAGGAGCTAAAGAAAGGCCCGCCTTTCCTAAGTGCCAGAAAGCGAGGCCCACAGTGCCGCGTCAGCCGGTTTCCAAAGCCCGTGGGCCTGCTCTCTGATGCCGGAACGCAGCGGTGCTGCTCTGACCTTTTGCAGCTGCCCTCCCTGGCGGTCACGTCCAGGGCAAGCCACCTTCACGGAACAGCTAGGGCGGTAAAACCGCGCTTGCTTGGAGGCGCTGGAAGCCAACATTTTGGCAGCTTTATCAGTCCGCAAATAGGCCATCTAGACTAAAAGCATAATTGAGATGTTGCTCTGTCTACGGACAAGACGTTTTCTCAAGTAATATTGTCTCAGCTGCCTCTGCTCTTGGGCCGGGGTTGGAAAAGGGATCCTTTGCAAAGTGATTGATTAAGGTTGGGACCGTCATTCGAGTCTGTAAGATGTCTAACCTAGCACTGAGAATTTCAGATTATTATCTCTCCTTACGTAAGTTATCTTTCAGTTTGCTTTGCTACCATAATTAGAGAGACAAGAGCAGAAACCCTATTTCTTCGTCAAAGTGCTATTTTTATAGCAAGACAAAACATGCATTGTTTTACTTGACTTATCAACAGGCCACACTGCTGTTCACTAAGGTTGTGTTTAATAAGTATGTTCTCTTGGGCCAAAATGTCAAATATATCCCTAATGAGTTCAGTGACATCACTGAGCATGCTTATATTCCTTCCCAATAGTTAGCATTGTTGGAGCAGATCACATTAGCTGTCGTTTGAGCACAGATGCCAAGGTCAGGGCATTAACAAGCAAGAGAGCCTTGGAAAAAAAAAAAGATGAAGGTTTAAAGCAAAGTCTGATCCATGTCCGAGAACAATGGGCGGCTGTTTAGGGTGAGTGGTGGAGACTTTCCAGAGGAGGCATTTGATACGGACAAGTTTTCTGTGCATCTCTGCCCTGTGAAAATTGTGTAAGTCAGTGATGGACCTGGAAGATGGTCATCTTTAAGCCACAACTGCCACTTTGAATGTTGAGTTCTGGACTATGCCGCAGACAGCACTGACATTCTAAAATTGATTGAAATTTTATGACCTTCAGAGGTAACTAATACATTTCCAGCTACTCTGACTTCTGGAAATAATAAAGCTAGCAACCAAAAGTTGATTCTTCATAACAAATAGTTCCTGAATAAGTCCTTTTTTTTTTTTTTTTGTCTTTTAGGATCATAACACTAAAGCACGTGTCATCAAATAAAAGGGAAAAAAAATCTCATGTAGTATATATATTTTTTCCTGTAAGAGGAGATATAATTTGACTTCAAAGAAATGTTGTTGCTTGTGTGTGTGTTTGTATATATGTGGATTTCTATATCGAGTTTTGCAGACTTTGGCAGATTTTCATGGCTGGGCCGAGTGTGTCCTTTTGGATACAGGTAGAGTAACCTAAGGATGAAGAGCAATCTAGGAGAAATTGATGTGCATGTTTTGTTTTGTTTTTTAAGTTATTGCTTGTACACTTTTCCCTCTGCTTTCTAAACTTGTCATTTTAGGGAGCATAGAAGAAGAGGGTTCTTGTTTTCCAGGTGGCTGATTTGCATTGAAAAGTTTTTACTTTTGACCAAAATAGGACAAGACATCTCCGGTATGAAACTGACTAAAAGAAGCATAATTTGGAGGAGATACAGGTGTTCCCGGTCTAAGTGTCCAGAGGGAGTTGCTAGACAGGGAAACCTTCCAATCTGTTCTTCCCTAAGTAAACACCTTGCTATTGGCTATATTATGTTTTTTGACAAATATAAACAGAAGGCTCAGCTTCACCAACGTGTCTTATGAAGAAATTAGTCCTCGTAGTGCAAGTGTGGGGTGGAGACAGAGGGCGAGATGGAGCAGGTTGTGCAGCACTTCCGGCCCCAGCCTGTGCTGGGGTCTGGACTGGATGGTGCCTCGTGCATTTCTGTCTGCTCAGGAAACGGCCAGGTTGAGGCTTTCCTGGTCTCTGTGGCTGGCTTGGTTTATGTTCTATTGTGTGTGTGTTTCCTTATTGGTTGCAGTCTTTGATTTGTGGTTGCTCAATGTATTAAATAGAGCCAAAAGGCCAAATTGTTTCCTCAGCTCAGGGTCTACCCGGAGCTGGGCAAAGAAAGGTTATTCGTATTTCACGTTAATGCGTTTGCGTTTTCCATCTCGCCCCATAGCTGGCCAAATGCGTAAATAGGAACTGAAGCTGTGGTCTTCTCAAACTGCCCAAATGTGGGTAGGAATTAATATGAGAGCCACGTGATAAGTAAGGGTAGTGGTGGAGAAGTTCCTGCTTCGACTTTTTGTGGGTAACCAAAGGTGTTCAAATGGGCAAATTGGATAAAACATTTAAAATGAAAGCAATGTTTCTTTGTTGTATCAGCACCTCATTCCTTCCTACATGTGGCTGCTTGTTTGTTGCCCAACAACAAAAATAACATAAAGATGGGTCAGGTGTGCTGAAAGCGTGAGAACTGTGGGACAGGATGTGGTGTATGATCTAGAGTTTTTCATCTGGTTGCAGACACGCATGCACACATACTACCCCCAACTAGAGAAGAATAACAAAGGGCCATATGAATAAGAGCAAAATGGTACCATTAAAGAGATTGATCTTTAGGCTTACTAGTTGTGGGATGTGTTTAAGAAGAGTGTGAAGCTACATTTGGAGGAACAGACATAAAGTGCTCCTGCGAGAAAGGGAAGCATCCCACAGAGAGAGTCCTGAGGTTGGGCATGGGATGCCCACTCCCCAGGAACAGAGTAGCTGCTTTGCGGGGTGAGGCATTAGACCAGAAGGCACAGGGGTCTGGAGGTTTTGAGGCTGAGGAAGATGGTTAGGAAACAATGGCTGGTCGACCCCTTCATCTTATCTGGCTCAAGAGAAACAGAGACCAGGGGACTGGGGTAATTTGGGTATAAAAGGAAGAACAAGCAATCACAGGCAGGGCAAGGCGAATATAGAAATGAAAAGCAGAAAGAAGAAAGAATTCAAAAAAATCCCAGATTTACCCTCTAGCCACAAAAGCCCACGTGGATAACACAGGAACATGTGTGAAGAGTTTCACATGATAGAAAGTATTTACCAGCATGAATCGGGGACATGATGGCCATTCAGTCTTTCATTTTTTGTTCATTTATTTAAAAATGTTTGTCGCACACCAGACTATTCAGCTGTTACGCTCCCTAAAAATCTTTGTCTTTTCCTCCGATGTTCATCCTAACTAGTAATTTTTAACAGTTTTACTGAGGGATAACTTACACCACATAAAATTCACTTATTTTAAGTGTACAATTCAGTTATTTTTAGTAAATATGTAGAGTGGTGCAGCCATCACTCTAATCCAGTTTTAGAATATTCCCATCATCCCCGGAAGATCCCTTGTGCCTGTTGGAGGCTAAACCCTATTCCTACTTCCAACCCCAGAAACCACTTACCTGTTTTCTGTCTTTTTAAATTTGTTTTGGGTTTTTTTTGACATTTCAAATTTCATGTAAGTAGAACTATAAAATATACATATATTTTGCGTTTGGTTTCTTTAACTTAGCACAGTGTTTTTAGGTTCATCCATATTGTAACGTGCATTGATAATTCCTCCTCTTTATTACTCTGTAATATTTCACTGTGTGGATAGACCACACGTTGTTTATTCATTCACCAGCAAATGGGTATTTGGATCGTTCCAACGTGGGGCTACTATGAATAATGCTGTTATGAACTTTTCCATGCAAGTTTTTGTGTGCACACATTTCATTTCTCTTGGGCACATACCTAGGAGTGGGATTGTTGGGTTGTGTAGTGAGTTTATGTTTAACTTGTTAAGAAAGTACCACACTGGTTTTCACAGTGATGGTACCATTTCACATTCCCACCACCAGTAGAGGGGAGTTTTGATTTACTCATATCCTTGTCAACACTTGTTATTGTCTGTTTTTTTATTATAGCCATCCTAATGGTTGTGAAGTAGTATCTTATGATTTTAATTATTTGCATTTTCTAATGACTAATGATGTTGAACATCTTTGCTTATTAGCCACTTGTATGCCTTTTCTTTTGTAAACTATTCATATTTTTTGACTCTGATTTAATAAGGTTGGCTGAACTGGCTTCTTATTATCGAGTAGTTAAGAGTCCTTTATGTATTCTTGATATAAATCATTTAACAGATGTGACTTACCAGTGTTTTTCCCATTCTGTGGCTTGTCAATTTTTTTTAAATACCCTACAGTCTACAGTTAACATTTTTTAAAAATTTGGGCTATAACTGACATATAACATTATATTAGTTTCAGGTGTACAATATAACAGTTATATATATATATATATATATATATATAGTTATATATATATATATATATATATATATATATATATATATATATTGCAAAATGATCACCACAACATGTCTACTAGCATCCATCACTTCATATAGTTATGAAGTTACAGTTTTTTTCCTTGTGATAAGAATTTCTAAGATCTCTTTTAGCAAATTTCAAATGTATACTCTTTTAGCATATTTCAAAAGTATAGTCATCGTGCTGTACATCATATCCCCATGACTTATTTATATCTGGAAGTTTGTACCTTTTGACCACCTTCACCCATTTTGCCAACCCCTCACCCCCCACCTCTGGCATCATGGATCTGTTCTCTGTATCTATCCATCTGTATCTATCCAGTTCAGGTTTTTGTTTGCTTGTTTGTTTTTTAGATTCCATATAAAAGCGAGATCATAGGTATTTGTCTTTCTCTGACTTATTTCACTTAGCATAATACCCTCAAGGGCCATCCATGTCCTCACAAATGGCAGAATTTCCTTCTTTTTTGTGACTGAATAAATTCAATTGTATGTTTGTGTGTGTATGTATATGTAAATTTTCTTTACCATTCATCCATTGATGGACACTTACCAGTTTCCTTAATGATGTCTTTTGAAGTACAAAAGTCTTTAATTTTGATGAATCCAGTTTATCAGTTTTTCTTTATAGGATTATGCTTATGGTGCCATATCTAAGAACTCTTACCCCCAGCCAGGCCATGAAGATTTCCTCTTATGTTTCCTTCAGAAGTTTCACAGTTTCAGCTCTTACATTCAGGTTCTGTGGTCCATTTTGAGATGATTTTTGTGTATGGTGTGAGAAGTAAGGAGTTGAAGTCATCTCATGCACATGTGGATATCTTAGCTAATAATTAAGTCAAAATAGACAGGAGTCTGTGTGACAATATTCCATTCATCCTATGGAACCCGTTGTGGATATTTAAGTTTTTTGTGATGTTTTCCATGTCCTCTCTTCTCGACTCTGATAGAACTTGTTCCTTCCCTATCTCTTTGTACATTTGTCTGGTGTTGAATGTGGAACCCTGTATTGTCAGGATGTGTTTACGTCTGTCTCCCTTACTAGAATGTGAGCCTCTTTATCACTCTTTTCTCAGTGGGGAAATGTAGTAGAACCTGAAATATTTTTGGTTGAATTTAATTAAATATCTACCTCTGTGAACCTTGAAAATCTCCCTCTCCCTCCCCCTCTGTGTGTGTGTGTGTTTCAAAATTTAAAACCCGCTAGCATTTGAAACAGCAACAACCATGAAAATAGTCCAGGGAACCAGGTTGTTCAGGAAAAGGAATAAATCATTCTAGCTGACAGTACCCAGATTTCTGCAGAGCTGCTTTGTAGCTTTTGGAGATAGACATATGAAAAGGGACAGTGATTTGATGGGACTTGAACAGGGTGATGGATAACGGCTACAGCCCTAATGAAATAGCATATCTAAGAAAACCTGGAAACCCTCAGACGACAGCAGACGTGCGACCAGCCCCATCTCTATTATTTACTTGCAGTCACTCTGGGCTCTGGTTTGCTGAGGGCTTTCATTGTCCCTTTGATGGCAGGGACGCACCCTTTTCTGTCGCCTTGTCCTGTACACTTCCACGTGGCACCTGGGGCATGGTTTTCCTATGCACCAGGGGAGAGAGAACCAGTGCCTCAGGGATTTATTCTAAATTTTCTGCAATAAAAGGTTGTTTGTATTTCTTTATAATCAGGTGAGAGAGATTCTAGTTTACTTTCTCCACAGATATTTACTGAGGATTTAGTATGTATTAAGCTCTGTGCCCTGTGTCCTGTGGAAGATACACACATATACCCACGGATGGCCCTCCCCCCAAGGGGGGAGGTTTCAATATGTTTAAAACACTGATAAAAGAAGAAGAAATACTGATATTGCTCCAGTTCCCCATGTGCCTCTGCAAAATCTTGTGAGATTTTCCCAAATCCAGCTGAGAAATAATCTTTCCATATTGTCAACTTAAGCAGGATTCAGTGAGCAATGTATTTGGATATTGATCTTCTTAACTATGTCTTATGGAAAGCTTTTAAGTCAGTCTCTTCAGGTTTGTTGTCTCGAGACAGGAATATAAGGGCAGTAATGATGCTAGGATTTGGCAAAGGCTCTAAGAATGAGACTTCTCCCTCCTGAGGCTGACCTACTCAGAGGTTTGATCGTATCAAACTGTAGGGATCAAGTACATCCTCAAGGTTTCAGAACAAGTTCTTTAATATCCACCTTTATTTCGTCACCTTTCATCTACTTTAAAATGTGCAGTTTAGAATAATGATTAGGCTGGGTGTCCCTGAGCATGTTACATGATATCTCTGAGCCCGTATCGGAAAAATGGGGTTCACATCTGTCTCAGAGAAGTTATAAAGGCTACCTAAAGAATATAAAGAAGGTGTGTGGCTCTAAGTCTAGTGTGTAATAAGCTAATTAATGGCTGTCATTGTTAATGTTTTTAACTACTTCTGTGCTGACTTGAACTTGATCATGTTGAGCCTGCAGGATCCCTCCACAGCATTCTGTGCCTCACATAGTGTCCCTTGCTTTGATGTGTGTGTGTGTGTGTGTGTGCGCGCGCACGCACGCTTTACATTTCTTTTTTTTTTAAAGATTTTTATTTATTTATTTGAGAGAGAGACAGCGAGAGAGGGAACACAAGCAGGGGGAGTGGGAGAGGGAGAAGCAGGCTTCCCGCTGAGCAGGGAGCCTGATGCGGGGCTCGATCCCAGGACCCTGGGATCATGACCTGAGCTGAAGGCAGACGCTTAATGACTGAGCCACCCAGGCGCCCCTACGTTTCTTACTAGAAAAATCACATTACAGATATGGTCAGATGTGTCTTGCATTCCATTCACCTTTCCCCCTTAAGACATCTCCTGAAGTTGGTCTTTGTCCTCTAGTCCATTTTTCAAAACTACCCCCCAGTAAATTGATATTGATGCAATTGTATCGAATGTATATTCCATATTCAAGTTCCCCCAATTGGTATAGTTTATTTTTGATCCAAGATCCAATTAAGTTTTATGCATATCATTGCAGTGCCTTTTTCAGTTTCTTCTCATCTAGACTGTTTTTTGTCTCCCCACTCCCTTTTTATGTCTTTTGACGGTACCACTTGTGCAGAGCCTGGGCCAATTGTTTCATAATGTTCCATATTGTGGATGTGCCTGGGTGTGTCCTCATGACCCAGGAGCCCTGTGATGTGCTGGGACCATGATCTGCCGATGGTGCATTTCCTACTCTGCCCCTTGCTTCTCGTTGACATCACGTGTACTACTCCATCTCTTGGAACCTGCTTCTCATCTAAAATAGGAGACCTCTAATATACACCACAGGGGATGGTTAGGAGTTCCCAGTGAGATGATTTAGATAAAGGTCAGTAATTCTAGGCACAGGCTAGACCTCCAAAAAGGCTTTCCACAGCCAAAGAGCAGAGGACTATTGGTCAGATGCGGGAGAGGGGAGCCTGGCGGGCCCCGCAGAGAATGGCAGGAGGGAGCATCCTAAATGAGAGCCATCCAGGGTAGCACATGCTTTAAAGGGCTGGGTGTCTTGTTTCCCTTTCTTGGTCTTACGCTGTGCGATTTGGAGTCTGGAAGGAGCCGTACAGCTGATACACCAGAGCCGCGGACCGAGGCAGCGGATTCTGAATGGCCACACGAGCAGAAAAGCTCTCTTTCCGGGTAGAAGTCAGGTAAGGCCATTGCTGGTGGCTTCTGTTCCCAGAGCTCAAATGCTGGTCCATCCTGGGCCCCTGGCAAGCCCCTTCTGGACCCAGCAGATGCTCACAGACCTGGGATAGCCTTGGGGAGGGTAAGAAGCGACTCTCTCCCTTCACCACCACCAGATGGATCTCTCCCTCTCTCAATGTGCTGTTTTCCTGGTTATGCCAGAAAGCTGCTGCCGTGACTTTTGCTTCTGTTCTCACATTTACTGCCAGAGCAGGAGAGTAGATAGAGGAGGGTTCCAAGTCTCTACCGTGACTTCGCTGTCGGAGCCTGACGCTGTCAGTCCCCAGGAGGAGGGGCCCGGTGCTCTTCTTTCTGCTGCTTTCCACAAGAAGGGCAGCTCCTGGTCCTTCCTGGGCCAGCCCCAGTTTCCCTAGGTCATGCCAAGGACAAAGACTTTCACTCAGATAACTGGCTCGTGGTCAGTGTGAGCTACGCACTTTGTGAGGCCCAGTGCAAAATGAAAACTCCGGGTCCTTTGTTTAAAAGGCAAGAAAACTGTGCCCTTAAAGGCACAAAAATAGAAAGCTTGTTCCTTTCCCAGCTTGTCATGATGCTTTTAATTTGCTAGTGAATGTTGTTCTAAGTAAAGAAACATTGAAGTTTTAAATTATTAGCATGGATTTTACCATTCATCTTGATAGCATTGTAATGCCATTCTTTTTTGTTGTGGTAAAAACCATGTAACATCAAATTTGCCATCTTAACCATTTTTAAGCTCAGTAGTGCTAAGCACATTCACGTTGTTGGGATGGGCGCCAGTTTTAAATACAAATACAAGAGCATTTCCCTTGCATGCAGAATCACTGAAATTACATAATTCGTGTTTCACAGCTCATACACGCATACATATTGCCTTGTCAACCACGTGGGGAAACGCTGCACAAATCTAACTCAACTGTTGATATCTCTCCTCTTGATAAGCCCACACCCTGCTCACACTCTCTCCTTCTGACTTACTGATGAATAAGGAAGGACTGAAAGGATCTGTGGGTGGCTCCATCTTTCCCTTTCCTTCCGTGTCGTCCTTGACAGTGTGTTTGGCTAATTACCTAAATTAACATGAGTAGGAAAGGACAGGATAGGGCTCCTTGGTCATTTCTGTTTCTCAAAACACCACTGCCTTCCTTCTGCATCCAAAGCAAGTTCTGGTTTGAATGGGAAGAGCAGCCTCTCGGGCGGTAGCACCTCCGCTGAACTCCCACACATTGAGGGTCCACCCGGATCCTGGGCTTGGGGACCATCAAGGATGGCACGTGCTCACGGGGCGAATAGGACCCACGCAGCACATGCGCACTGCAGGATCTCCACTCCTCACACGCTCCATCGTCCCATCTGACTCCACTTACACAAGTTCAGATAAATTAGGAAGGACTTCACGACAGCAACAGCAGAACACTTCTGCGCAGGATGCATAGCCAGGGGCCTGGCCCTGCTCGTGGTAGATATTTTACCCAGCATTTCAGGAAGGGAAGATATGGGGAACTGCGCTGCTCTTGAAAGTCCTTTCAGTCGGACCACGTGGAACCATGCAGTCTTGTCCCCCAAAGTCTGGCCCAGCTTCCACTCTGCTCCATTTCTCCCTTCTTGGACCTTCCTCTGGGAATCCCAGATGTAATGTGCTGGTGCCCCGGGCAGGATTGGACTTGCTTTATTAATCAGAATACACTTAACGAATTCAAACGGTTTTGTGAAGCATAGAACCCTCCTTTTAGAAGATGTGTAAAGCCTGACTTACCCAATGGATATTTTATTGAGTGTGTGCTCAGAGGTGTAAATAATATTCACAAATAGGACCTAAGAAGAAAATGTCATCAGCCCATTTTACAGCTGAGGACATGGAGGCTCCACATAGGTAGGATGGAACTTGGCATTCCTCATTTACATTACAGGCACCCCTCCCCCCCATTCTGATTTCAGAGCTTTGTCAGTCATCCCTAATCAGAGGGTGAGGGGTGAGGAAAACCCCATCCTCTGCCACCAGTCACCAGCCCCTTTTGAAGCAGTTCGTGTTTGAGCATCAAACCATACAGGTGAAAAGCACTCTGGTGTGAGGTACCAGGTGCAATGCAAGTGGAAGAAAGTACTCATTATTTTGAAGGTTGCAAATGGATCTCCAAAGCAGGACTGTCCCTTTTGCTCACTTCTGGAGATGAAAGTGTACAGTTTTCACAACATATTTCTTCAAAAGCTATCAGAAGCTTCATATTTAAAAAAAGTGTGGTGTGTCCCTCCCCATCATCTCTGTAGTTCCCCTGTGGTTGAACATTTTAATCAGCTATTTTTGTGCTTTA
Source organism: Halichoerus grypus (assembly GCF_964656455.1). Lineage (NCBI taxonomy): Eukaryota > Metazoa > Chordata > Mammalia > Carnivora > Phocidae > Halichoerus > Halichoerus grypus. The sequence continues at coordinate 72,145,870 of NC_135717.1, read as the reverse complement.
AAGATTTTTCATTTGATTTACAACTTGTAGGAGTGGAGTTGCAGTGAGTAATCAGGGAGAACGCCATAAAGAGGACAAAAGGAAGGTGAAACACAGCGTTAATAATTTAGTTTCAATAACCTTAAAAGGTTTACTGTTCACTTTTAACCTTGTATCCCAAAAAGCAAGCTACTGCAGTGAATCATAAAAATGTTTCTTTTAATTTGCAAGTCATTTATTTAAGTATGCTTACAGGGACTGATGTGTTCCTTAAACAAAAAGGTCAAGAAGCGACAGCAGCTGCTCGAGTTGGTTCTGGCTATTTGAGGTTGCTGTGCCATTGATGGGACAGATTGTAGGGTTAAAACACTGTAGAAGCTTGTTTTCAAAATTTATGGATTATTATAGCATCAAATTATTAATTCAGTAACATTTTACATAGTATTGGGCAAAGCAAAAGAAACTCACATTGGCATAGAGACAAGAAGAGAATAGAAGTGATTTTTGATGAGGACAAATTGAGGAAGAGATTTACAGGTGATATTTAAAACCTAATGTCAAAACTAGGGGGCAGGCTGGGGTCATGCTTGGCGAGGAACTTTAAAACACCTGCAAACTAGAATTTTAACATCTCAGGAGGACTGCTAAATTAACAGAGAGATTTTCCACCCAGATCTCATTACCAGCCCTATTAAAACAATCCCTGTTGTACATTACACTACACCCTGGCACAGAAAATCACCAGGTGCATAAAGGTGCGCTTTGTTTCATAATTGGGCGGGGGGGAACACATATTCCAGCTAAAGTGAAAGAGCTAATGGCATATTTCTTCAGGGTTCTTCCTCCTCTTTAATTAAGATTATGCACCATAAATAAATGGAACCAGTTTTTTCTAGAATTCTTATTTTATTTCTGGGAATAGGATTTGTCATTATTTTGTTTCTCAGTTTTTCAGGAAGTGTTGTACAATGCTTCCTCCTGCCTTGCATGATTAACCTTGAAGGACAAGAGAGGCTGAGATTATCTAGAAATCCAGAAGAAAGGTTACTAGATCCTTTCATTTTGACCTGCTTTAAATGAGCAAACCCACCTGAGAAGGGGAACTAATAATTCCTAAACCTTCAATGGGTTCTGAGTTTGAAGGTGAACATTGAGGGTGGGTTCTTCCTCCTTCTGTAGGTCTGTGAATGCTGTAGCTACTTTTTTGGCCCATCCCTGACATTTCCTACGGCAGGGGGTTGAACTGCTTATTCAGTGTTAGTTGGCAGACTTGGGAGCACACGCTCAGGAGAGCCGAAGTGGAGCGAGAACTTGGGCAGACAGCCAAAGCTTTCTGGTGTGTCACCTGGTCCAGTTCTGTTCTTTCACCTCCTGAACTGGATACACTGCTAGGCAGGCCTCCAGGAGCTACTTTTGTACCTGTTTCCTAGAAAAGACACCCCTTCCTCCAGATTCATTGTCTCCTCTCTCTGTGGCATTTTATTAAAACAGCATACTTACTGTTACTTGCCATAAAGTTGTCACCACAGTTACACATTGACATTGTCTGTGATGCAAATGCTGCCCACTTAATATGGCACATTTATGCAGTGCGCAGCATGGGCAGCTATATGAGAAGAGGCTAAAGGAATTCTGAGAAAGGCTTCAGAATAAAAATCCTGGCTCTGCTAAGAACAGCACTTCCCTGCCAGGTAGGTACAAGACACACACACACACACACACACACACACACACACACACACACACACTGACATTAGTTTCTGTCTTCTCTGTTGTCAGAGCTTTCAGTACTCACTGCATGAAAAGAGAATTTTGATACTTGAGTTACAAATTTTCCTAATAGGGTACTCTTGAGTGGAGAATCAGCTCAGGTTTTGATGGGCTCCACTGAAAATGACTGTTCCTTTCTTATGTTTTTGCTATTGGTATTGTCCTTTTTTAGGGGTATTGCTCTGAGTGCTTACCAAGGCAGGAGGACTTGTCATTATTCATCCCAGCTTGCCACCATCTCTTTTTGATTAATAAAAGTGAGGTTTAACACATGAATTTTTGATAAATATCCATCTTAAAATACTGAAATTCAGGCACCCATCAGTGAGGCAAACTCTTCTTTTGTCATCCATGGACTAGCACATGTTACCCTGAGGGGTGGCCTTGTGTGGTAGCTTCAGCTCTGGAATAAGGTCCCTGGAGACTAGAAATTGAGAAGTAGCTTGTCTATCCTGGCTTCCCCTGCAGAAGGCATTCCGGGCGTTAGGCCCTCAGTGTGTTATTACAGACTCACTGGCCTCGCTAATCCTTACTTTTCAGAGCTCTTACTACTGGGCACCGGCATTGACTTGATTTCTTCCAGTCGGACTCTCATCTCTTTCGATAGGAAATTTCTTGAATGCTTCACCACTTCTGTGAGCTTCCTTTCAGCCCGTATTTGTTGTTGTTGTTTTTTTTAAGATTTAATTTATTTGACAGAGAGATAGCAAGAGCAGGAACACAAGCAGGGGGAGTGGGAGAGGGAGAAGCAAGCTTCCAGCAGAGCAGGGAGCCCAATGCGGGGCTTGATCCCAGGACCCTGGGATTATGACCTGAGCTGAAGGCAGACACTTAATGACTGAGCCACCCAGGTGCCCCGCAGCCCGTATTTGGCTTGGCTTCCTCACTGTCTGGCCTTAGAAAATGCTGGGCTAGTTTAAGTTTAATATAGGAGCCCTCAATTAATTTCCAAAAGCAGAGACCTCACCTTAAAATATCTTTATGATCTGATGCCACTGAAAACAAATAACGTTTTTTCCCATCCCACCCTCTTTCTCCTTCTGCATCCCTGATCTTCCATGTCCTCCTCACTCATCCCTGTCCTCCATGCCCTCTTCCCTCTCATCTCCCATCCTCCATGCCCTTCACCCCCCTCATCCCTGTCCTCCATGCCCTCTGCCCCCTCATCCCTGTCCTCCATGTCCTTCACCCCACTCATCCTCATCCACCATGCACTCTACCCCCCTCATCCTCATCCTCCATGCCCTCTACCACTCATCCCCATCCTCCATGCCCTTCACCCCCCTCATCCCCGTCCTCCTTGCCCTCCGCCCTCCTCTCTGTCCTCCATGCCCTCCTTCTCCAGTCCCATCCTCCATGCCCTCTCCATTCATTAGGTAGGATCACATCACCTGTTACATCTCTGTTAGAGGTCATTTTAAGGATGACAGTGATAATAAATTGTTATTTCCAAAGGTTTATAGAAGTACTGAGTCTGGTACAAACAGTGTGGAAAACGATCGATAATTCAGGACAACATGAACCAGTGCTGCAGGCAGAACAAGTACTTAGCACTCACCGTCTTCCGAGTGATGACGGTAGTATCTAGCTCTGCCTTCCTGGAGAGAGCCCCTGGGCTTCCGGGGACAGGCTAGCAGTGAGGCGGCTTACTCCAGCCCCAGATGGGGATGCCTGGAGGAGGGCCAGAATTCATGGATTTTAGACTCTTATCTTCATGCCTGAAGTAGTTCCTGATCACCTGTTCTGAAGAACAAGAACAATGCTTTGATGGGTAATCATTTGAGGTTTCATAACTAAAGAAGCCATTTGTCCAAAATGTAGTTAAAGAAGAGACAAGTATTTATTTAAAACAAATAGTTTCTTTTTCTCAGAAGAATGCCAGTGGTTGAGGTGGGGATAGAGTTTAAAGAAGATATTAGCCCAGAACATGTGAACCAAAGCAATTTCCTCTAAAGTGCAATTGGCTGTAGTGTTAATCTCTATGTCCATAGTCAAGGAAATTACCATTATAGTTTTCACATGTGAGGGAAGTCAGAAGTGCCTTGTTTACATTACTGCCATTTATAAAACATTTAAAACAGCTATTCTGCTGAATAAACATTTAAGAGTCTGAAGGATAAGCATATCACTTAAACTTCTTAAGACTAAACTTTCCAAACCATTTCCTGCCAGAGGGACCCAACAGTAAAATTGCAAACTCTGTGCCCCAAGATGAGATAGGCCGAATTAGATTAAGCAGCTTACTGTTGACATGTCTATTGATCTGGGTTCAGTGCAGTTTCCTGTCTCTGCCAGCAGTCAGATTGCTGTATACAATAACACAGTGGCCTGGTTTATGTGAAATTGGGGACTCCAAGCATCAATTACTCCAGGAAGGCAGTGGCACTGGGAGATAAGGTTAAGCTGCTTGCAGTGTTTAAGACTGCTAAAATCCAAGCAACATATTTGCTGTCTAAAATGTTGCTTATAAATTTGACAGTGTTCCACTTACAAAATTTCCAAAAAGATCATCCAGTGTTATTCTCTGCAGGTAGTAGTACAAATAGCATTATGAATGCTTATTGTTAAAGCAGTGTAACCCACTTGCTCAATTTCATGCATGGTTCCTAAATATCTGCGTAAAGATATTGGATTGGGTGGCAGGAGGTCAAGAATGGTGTGGAGCCATCTTAGACCATCAGCTGGGCCCAAATGAGAGAATGTAAATAATGTAAGAAATAAATGTCAGCTATTTGACTTGGATATTTTGTTTGCTTTTTTTCTGGGACCAATTGAATAGATTTAGTCAACTAACTTCCTATATTTCTAATACCCACTCATGTTTTTAGAGAGCACTTACTTTCCTAATACTAAAAACTACAATGAAAACCACAGATGTCATCACCCAGTGATAAGTATTTTGCTTTTGGATACATGTATTAAAGGTATTATTTTAAAATGTGTGTCTCGGAGCGCCTGGGTCGTGCGGCCGGTTGGGCATCCAACTCTTGGTTTCCACTCGAACTGTGATCTCAGGGTGGTCAGATCAGCCCCACACTGGGCTCAGCACATGCTCAGCATGGAGTCTGCTTGAGATTCTCTCTCCCACTCCCTCTGCCCCTCTCATTCATGCTCTCTCTCTCTCTCTCTCTCACTTTCTCAAATAAATAAATCTTTAAAAAAATAAAATAAAATGTTTTCCCCTCCCCCCACCATACACAACATGCACACATTACTGAGCATTCATCCATTTCTGAATATAATTTATTTTTATTTTCTTTCTTTATTCTTCTTGGTTAAAAGAAGCATCACTTTCCTTAGAAGATTCTTACCTCTTACCTTGCTTCAAACATTATAGAAAGGACAGAAGATGAGCCTATGTTTACATACTTCTGTAGAGAATAACAGAAACGCATTTTTTCATCCATGGAGGTGGGAATCTTGAAAAATTCTTGATGGGTCAGCTCTTTAGGTCTGTTCATACAAGTTGTTAAGTTTCATACCTAACATATAACTCCCTATTCTTATAAGAGATGTTCAGAGAGCAAATTCCATGCTTTCTGGTGAGACATATATGCTATGAATTGAATGAAAGGGTAAATTTTTGAAAGTGACATTTCAGCTTGCCTATTATGACATTTTATGTATTTTTCAATACACATTTATCCCAGAAATATCTCCCTTACTTTATTACAGGTAGAAACAGAGTTTCCTATAAAATGTAGGAAATCCCTTCAATACAGTCCTGATGAAAACCAGACTTGGAAATTTGAGAAGTCAGGGCACATTTGACTAATTTAATTTATTTTCCAGGTTCACCTCCTGAGATTGGCACTGTCCTCAATAAGGGTTTGCAACATTTACACTGTTCTTTCCCATTTTATATCTTCCAAGAGTGATACAAAATGAATGTATTTAAAATGTATTTAGCATTTATTGGCATAGTTTTAGGTTTTATCTTTTAATGAGATTTTAATTGGCTTTATTGCAGGACTTATGCAAGGTGCCTGGAATGCCAATAGGCGAGAGGGACCTAATAAGTAAAATGGGCCATTACAATTAATGTTAGCTAATATGACATCTGTTAGCAAAGCTAGTGGCTTAACTTCCTGACTGGGTCTGATACTTAAAGGAAATCAGGCCTGATCATTTTAAGTTTTTCAAGTCGCCTAGACTCTTGGAAATGCTGAAAACTCATGGCATAGTCTTCCTTTATTGGAAAGTCCTGGTTTTGTAAAGGTTTTCATTATCTTCAAAATACCGCTTTCTGATACTAGACTTCTTCTGAAAAGAGTTGTTGAAGGCCCCTCCATATAGGATACTTTTAGGCATTCATTATATGACGGACAGTATAAGCCACCACAGTCTTTTCCCCATTCATATAGTGGTGGTAGCAACTAGAAAGAAGGGTAAGCGGGAGACTCATGTGTTGCTCTCTCCTGTGCGCAGAATAGACATGCCCGATCCGGATTGCATGAGACCGCAGATGTCTCTGTGGTCAGTTTCCCTTGTCACTGGTGATGTCAAAGGAAGAATTACCAAATTTTTTCATAAGAATTGCATGTATAGCCACATTAATAATGGCAGTGACTTTATTATGCTTCTCTGAAATCACAAACACCCACCCGCTCCCAATCTGTGGACCCTGAAGAGCTATAAATTAAGGCACACCACTTAATCAAAAGAGTCTATGTATAAACATCAGCATGAAAAGCTACCCTGTAAAAAAATGAAAAGGACCTGGAAAATGTGGATCAGAAAAGTCCGTGGTTTCTCATCATCAAATGAAACAGCCCTAGAATGTGGGGTTACACCGGCCGCTGCGCTTCTCGCCCTCTGGCCTACCTGGGTGCTCGTACCTTGCCCTCATCCCTGTTATTTACATAACCATCTTCTCTCTACTCCAGGGTGGTGAATTCTTGGAGGACCTCAGTACATCCGCCACAGAACCAAACCAAACAGGAGGCCGTACACTTAGAATCCTCAGTAAACATTTACGTAATCATGGACTTGAATCAAGTTAGGCCAAGACGTTTTCTCGGTCTGGGTGGAATGTGGGGAGTGAGGAGAGAGTGAAGGTTGGCTTCATCTCCCAGAAGACCTAGGGGGAGGGGAGCACATTGTAAAGGCCTAAGGTAGTGTGATGAGCGTAAGAGAAGCCATTGAAGTTTGAGGTTGATTTAATTAAGGGTGGACTAGAAGAGGAAAGACGTTGGAGATGAAAGGGCTTTCATGATTCTTGTGAACCTGAGGGTTGGTAGAAGCGTTGCTGATGGTAAGACATCTGTCTGTTTCCCGGACTCTTCTAAGAGCTTCCGAATGGTTTTAGTCACGAGTTTCTCCTCTCCTGTCGAACCTCGGTATGGTCACACTCCTGATTCATGAACAGCCTTTCTTAGCCCGTTAGCTAAAGGATTGTTATCCAGACATCGTAAATTCTTACAGTGAATGTGGTGCTCTCACCCCCCCTGCTGCAGCCTCTCCCCTAGCACCCCTGCAAACTCTCCCACCGACATCCCATGGTTCCCTATTCCGTGAGGGGCTAAAGAGGACATACAAGGCATGTCTTGGTCTTGTCTGCCTTCTGTTTTTAACATTTTATGGTTTTACGTTGGGAGTTATTTCCCTGTCTAAGTGAGGTTTGTTTCTGAATATCTTTGTAGTCCTCACAGCCTAGCAGAGTATTCTCAGTTCTAAATGATGGCAACAAAGCTGGAAAAAAGAAAGCAGAAAACAAAATCGTGATGCTAATTTGGGCTAAAAGAGATCGCCATGAGGGGTCAGGCTAGAACAGTGTAAAAGATGGTCACCCCATTGATCGCCAGGGTTGATTCGGCTGATCTGGCTGGCTAGGCGGGTTTCCCCTTACTCCCTCACCGCTCCATGTGTGTCCCTCCCGAAGCTGCGCGCTTGGTCGAAGAGGACGACCTTCCCCGATAGAGGAGGACTGTTCTTAGGTCAAGGGTATACGAGTAGCTGCGCTCCCCTGCTAGGACCCCCAAACGAGCTCTCAAGATGGAAGGCGGCTTGGGGTAGGGTTGACAGCCACAAGATCCAGAAGAATGGGCTGAGATAACGGACTTCAAAGTCTGGCATGAGTTTATTGAGATATTTTTAAAATGTCTATTGGTGAAGTTGTGGAGATGTCGGGAAATAAAAGTATGGGGGTGGAATAATAATTATGAGTGTCAGGTTTCCCAGTATGGCTTAACTGATAGTATCATAAATTCAGCTAGGATGATAGTGATTTGAGCACACTTAAGTAGTCCTAAGAACAGGAGGAATGGGCAGAAATATAGATGGGAGCAAAATACAGAGCAAAAATATGTGGGAGCAAAAAAGAAAGACAGTCGAAGGCACTGGCAGATTCTAAATAAATAACATGCTACATGATATACCACAAAGTGGCCTTTCCCCTTGATGGAAAGGAGGAAATGCAGTGTTCTCTGCTCTTTTTTCTTATTTCTGCCTCTTTTTTTTTTTTGCTTTGCCATTGTCTTCCCTCCTGTCTGCTTAATGTTCCCTCCCCAGATTCTGAGCATTTCTGAGTGTACAGTCATTTCCCAATATCATGACTGTGAACTTTAAGAGGAAACGCACACTCTGCAGGAGATGTCTGGGCAGGGAGGAAAGGGCCTGCCCACACTTTGGGGTCAGATGGTCCAGACTGGGCCTAAATCTTTACTCAGCCACTTCCTGTCTTTAGGACCCTAGACATGTTTCCATGTCTATCAGTTGGGGGCAATTACACTGACCTCACAGAAATATAAGAATTAAGGGTCAAGGGAAGGGAAGGAACATTTATCGGTATTTATAATGTGCCAGTTATAGGCCAAAGGCCGAAGGGCTGTGTATGCATTCTCAATTCTCATGACAACCCAGTGAAGTAGGCCAGAGTAAATGAGATAACACACATAAAGACCTTGGTACAGCAAGTAGGAAACAATGCATTGTCACCTTCTCCTAGAACTGGGGAGAGTGGGATCACAGCAGGGTAAGGCACCATACCCCTTACCACCACACTGTGTTGAAAAATTAAGTCAAAAAGAAATTGTTTCTGAATGGCATTGTGGGATGAATTGTAGTTTTCTTAGGGATCAGATGGTTGAGATCATCCCGGACCACCGCATGTCCTGGGAAATGAGTCCAGGCTGTGGCCGTAATGGCAATGAGGTACGGGCACAGAGGTGAGGTCACGCCTGTGTCACAGTAACAGCATCTTTTCAGGTAGCAAGTTTGTGATCATTCGTATCTATTATGTCAGCCGAGAGAGAACAGTAAATTATTTCCATTTTGTACCACCGGGTATAGCTTCCCTCCTTGTATATACAACTTGAGCTGTTCCAGATGCTATAAAAACCACAGGCTTCAATGCCTAGGTGTTCTACAAGAAATCTCTCCATCGCCACTGGTCTTATCGAATGCCTCATCCAACATTTACATGCAAAATAGGTGGGGCATTCTACCCCTGAACGAACAGTTCTGATTTATGTTAACATGTCACTGAGGAATCAAACCACAGCCTTGATGAACAGAAGAAAGAAATAAAACCCCAATACAGATGACCCTTGAACAACACAGTTTGAACTGTATAGATCCATTTATACATGGGGTTTTTTTTTGATACACTACTATAAATGTATTTTCCTTAGGATATTCTTAATAACATTTTGTTTTCTCTAGCTTGCTTTATTGTAAGAATACAGTATATCATACATACAACATACAAAATGTGTGTTAGTTGACTGTTTATGTTATCAGTAAGGCTTCTGGTCAATAGTAGGCTATTAGTAGTTAAGATTTGGGGTACTCAGAAGTTATATACAGATTTTCAACCACACAGGGTCAGCCCCTAACCCCACATTGTTTAAGGGTCAACTCTACTGGTATTCCTCCAATTTCTCTTCTCTCTCCTACCCACAAGACACATACACACACACATGCATACAACATGCACACACATGTGCACCGCATATGGGCACGCACACGCACAACCCATATTTATACTTATTGTGGCAACAGAGGAAGTATGGGAGCTATTTTCTTATGATATATGTTGGGAAATCCTTAGTCCTGGCCTTGCCTTGAGCACATACCACAAAAAAGACAATACCGTGCAGATGCTCACAGTTTGACAAATTCTAAAAAAATCTTCCTATCCTTGCAATATGTAGATAATTTTAGAAAGATATATGTTAAAAATTAAATGAATCTGATCTCTACTAAGTAGGATTTTTAGCAACTGAAGGTGAAGTTGATAAACTTCATGATAAACTGGGTGCCTGTCTGGGATTTCTGGCCATAAATATCTTACCTGATCCAGTTCCATCATTACAACTTTGTGATAAAAATTACCATGGTAATGATAACTAATAGTAGCTAACATTTTATTAAGTGCTTTCTCTTGTAAGAATTTGCGTACATTTCCTCCTTTAGTTTTCACAGCATCCCCATGAAGTGGGCACTTTTTTGGGAAACCACTTTGCAGTACACAGAGTTTACCGAGACTGAGGAGTGACTCAGCCGAGCTCCCAGAGCTACTAAGTTAGCATTGGAACCCGTGTCTCTCTGACTCCAGTGTCTTTGTTCGTGGTTGAGAAAACTGAGTTGAGAAGTATTTTCCCTATTTATAAAAGATGTTAAATTTTGACTCTCAGGGTAGTTCCTCCCCAATTAGTATTTAACATTCATCTTAATATTATTTCACAAAGAACAGAATCCACGATGCTTTGCTCCTCAGAACGCTTCCTTGCCCAAGCTCAGACACTGGCACTGATAATGCTTCTGTGTGATTTTACCCCTCTTTCATTTCTAGAATATTTAATAGCGTGATATTAAGAGAGGTAATATTGAATTCTCTGGGCTCCTGACAACCAAATAATCGTCCAACTAAATATTCTGCTAGACTTCTTGATGAGAAGAGGTTTCCTGTGAAATGAAGTTTGTTTCTCATTAAAACAACCAGTGCATTCATGTATTATTTGTCTCTTGACCCAAGAAACGGAGTTTAAAGGAATCAGGGATTCTTAGGTTACTGAAGTGGAAAGAAAATCCGAAGTCATTTTTCCTCCCCCCCTAGTTAATTTTAAGTGACAGGATTAAGGTTTGTTTTCCTTTTTTTGTTTTGTTTTTGTTTTTGATCAAAATATGTAAAAATTTAGTGTGCCTTAAATAAAGTGGTGGTTATCCTCATATTACCTTTCTCCTTTAGCCAAAATACTCATATATATATCAGGCTAGTACATTTCTGGAAGTTTAAGGAGCTTGAGATATTTAAGTTCTTGGAGAAGTTCTCACAGGTCTGTTTTTTAAAGCGGTTTCAAACGTTCAGTATTCGCTGAAAAATGGTGGAATCCCTTTACAATTTTTAGGATCTCAAAACCTATGACTGTCACCACTGGAAAGGCCCTCCGGGAGCGGGACGGAGCCGCGCGGGTAGCTGCGGAGTGGCCGGGGTTCTGCCGGCCTTCGGCTGCGGAGGTCTGTGCGTGAAGCTCTGAGTGTGGCCGCTGATGAAGCCCCGTGTGGCTGGGGACATAGCTCCCGCTTGCGGCTCTGCTGCCTCCAGGGAGGAGGATTAGGGAAGCAGCGTGCCACGCATCACACATCGCGCCTTCCCCGTTATCTTTAACCCTGTGCGCAATGAGGCTCACAAGAAATTGGCTATAGACACGCCTGCGCCACGAGGTGTGATCGATTAGTAAACAGCCTCGTTAAAAATGTATTTAAGGGCCTTGGCATCCCCCAGGGGTGGTGTTGGCAAGGTTTCTGAAGAGAGAAGACAGAGGGCTGTCATTAGTAATATTAGATGAGAACTCACTAATATTACCGTTCTCATCTTGAGCAACCGAATAAATCGTCACGCAAAACCTGTGTGATTCCGTTCGGCGTTCCACATGGGGGCCACCTGCAGGCAATCTTCACTTACGCGTCATCCTTATTGTCAGTTACTTTTCTTTGCTAAAACACTTCTTTAATGAATGCTATTATTTGCACTTTGGAGAATGGCTTATTATTCCTGGTTTGACTTGTGTCCGTGACAGAGATGGAATTTTTAAAAAAATGATACATAAAAGAGAAAAAGTAAATCTTATGTTCATGGCTGTGTGTCTCTAAAAAATGCAATTCTGCTGACTTATAGCTAAAAGCAGCTCATTAATTAGCAAAAGTACTTACAATTGTTTCACACTATAGGGAATATTTAAGCATTGAAAAATTGGAGATGTTCTTTGCATGAGAATCCCAGGCATATTTTGTCCAGAGAGAGCTCATTACTTTTTTTCTCTCTTATAAAAAGTTAGGTCATTGCCTCTTTTGACATAAAACTTCTACTTTCTGAAAAAGGATGGGAGGCACATGTTCTTTTTTTTTTTAATCAGCCATTCAGACTTTTCTAATAAAGCTTCACTGTCCACTTCAAATCAGCTTAAGAACTAGAATTATACGGGTTACTTTTATTTCAAGTTGGGATTGAGAAATTTAAAGTGAAACCCGTTTGATAAATATCAGTTGAGAATTCCCATAAGGTTTAGTGTGTGTTTTGGGGGATTTGGGGGAAAAAAAAAAAAGGAAAATCATCTTTTCTTGGTAAAAGAAAGGTGGGATGTGCATTTAACCCTTCAGTGACCGTAGGCCTTATTTGTGTAACTAGCTTTGTCCTGAGTAAGTGAAACTCAATCCATGGTGTTCCAGCAGCAGTGACCTCTGACATTGCCTCTGAGGGCCCCGGGGGCCGGGGGGGGGGGGGAGGCGGGGGAGGTAATTGTTCTCCACCCACTTTGGAAATGCTTTCACCAGGGACCCCATGGCTGGACTTTCACTTTTGCTACCCACTGATTTGTTTACATTAAATTAGCCTGCAGGACATCAGCTACATCCAGCAATTAGCATTAGGTTGCTTATTGAAAAACACTTGCTTCTGTGCTTATTTTTATGTATGACTTTTTTTTTTTAACCCAAGAGTTGCAAAACAACCATTTGAATGGGAGGTAATCAGAAGACTGAATCTTAATAAATGATGAATCTCTCTGTAAGATAAAGAGAGAATATATTTTAGGAGCAAATTGCAGGTATAAGATTAATAACTCTTGTTTACCCAGTTAAAGTATAAACAGAGAGGCATCATCTGCCCGGACTGACCAAGTACAGATTAGCATACCTGCAGGCAGGCACACACATGACAGGTGGTGGCTTAATGCTGGGCACACAGGGAGTGACATCTGGATGTCTGTTGTGTGATGCAACTCGTGGAGTCCGGTATTAAGCCTTTTGAATTATAGGGCGGTACCACTGTTTTTTCTGACTATAATTCAGGAGAACTTCCTCCAGAAACATACAAATGGGACAAGGCCTGGATCCTATAGGAGCCTGACAAATCTCAACAGCACAAGGAGGGGCATAAAGGGCCTTAGGGGCTCACTCAAGGCTAAGGTAATCTATTTCCTATTTCCTGACAGTGCTGGGTTTGCTGGAACACTGTCATGGTGGCCCTGACGGTGAGATCTCTCATTCTCATTTCATAACCTGGCGCACTACAGATCGGGGCTTCGTAGCCAGTGGGGATGGGGCTCCTGCCCAGCCAGCTCGCTGTTCTTTTTACTTGCTGTCTCTGCGCCATTGTATCTGGCACAGTGCTTGCTCCTTGTCACCCAGCAGCCTGCTTCTGGACCCTCCCTCCCTCCTTCTCTCTCACACGGGAATGAAGTAAGAGTTAAGAGTCCAGGGAGGTATATATGTGACTGACTGTCCTTGTATACATGAGCAAAGGTGTGCCACCTCCATCCCACCCTGTCCACCGCCCCCACCCTCACATTGGTCCTCAGCCATCACCCCCTGGGGTTTGGTGACAGCAACCCTCAGATGCCCAGCCCAGGGGGTGGGGGGACTCTCTCCAAAGCACACACCACAGTGTGCCGCCTCCTCCCACTCGAGATACCCACAGCAGAAACAAACCAGAGAATCCTCGGGACCTGTTGCATTTCCTGGGCCCCAGGTGAGGTTGAAAAGGTGAGGAGCCTGAGGAACAGCATCAGGAGGTGAGTCCTTGCATTTCTTCAAGGCCTGGTCTCTGTTTCCTTCCTTGACCCCACTTTCACCTTCTCTCTCACCGTGCCCTGTTTTCCTGCCCTCTCACCCTACTTCCTCAGGGCTTGGTATCCTTCGCCCAAGTCCAAGCCCGTTTGCCTGTCTTTGTGTCTGTCACCTCACCAGAGGCATATGTGATTACAGTTCATGGATTTGCTTTTGAAAATGGATCAAGAGAATAGAGTTGGAAGAAGATATTTAAAAAAAAATTTTAAACACTGCAAAAGGATTTGAATACTTTGTTAATTTCTTTTCTAATACATGGAAGAGTTTTTCCTCATACACCTAGGCAGTGTAGCATTTTAAGAGAGTTTAGGTCAGCATAGGAGTATTTTTAAATTGAGTTCAGATATCAGTATAACAGACTAAGTATAGTCAGATAAGGCAAGTTCAACAAGCAGGTGTTAAAGACCTCAGCTCCTGCTGATTCTCACCTGAAAGTTCCAATGACTCCAGCATCAGATGTCTCCTCGTTGAGAAATACAAAATCAAAGATTTTTTCCATTGTTAAATATATAACACATCTAACTGATTTCACTGGAGGCCTGAGGCTGCTGTTGACGAAATGTGCTTATGATGCAAACGTCTAGGTATGTTGTTTTTCTTTTTTCTTTTTTGTTTTTGTTTTTTTTTTTGTTTTTTTTTTTGAGATTATTGTCCCCAGACTCAAATTATGCCTTACATTTGTCATAATGATGCTGGTACAATTGTTTTGCTTAATTATGGTTGACTGTCTAAAGCTACCTTTCCCTTGAGTCATTGAAAGTTTTATTTTGATATGATTATAAAAATTAATATGCTTGTAATTAGATACAAGAGAAGCAAATACAAAGTTTACTAAACAGACAATTGTTCTACTTATGAAGAAAAATCTTATGCTGGCTAATGTCCACATCAAAAAAGGTAATTGGAAAATTAATTCAGATTCTCTCTAACGTTCATTGAAGAGGTGACATGTTCCCATCATTGAAATCAATACTATCAATAAATTTAATATGTTTTGCTTTCCACTTACCTTCCATTTTCTAAGTGAGATCTAGGCTTAGTCAATACATTCACTATTCAGAAACCTCTAATCAAAGGATGGAATAGAACTTCAATTCATGAGTATTCTAACTATGATCCACCTGCCACTGACTTTAATCAAAACATGAGAGGCATCCTTAACTCATTCAAAACATTCTTCAAAATAGATCAGGCATCTCCTAAACTTCTCTTGCATAGGAACACAACACTTTCACACCGTCCCTATTTAATAACTTGGTTGTATTTTCTACTATAGCAAACCCAGCCATTGATCTATAGCAGAACTCAAGTGTGTGGTCGGTGGGCAGTGATTTCTCGGACTCTGGGCACACTTGCTTCACACCGAAGTGTTTTGCTGTTCTCTTTCTTGGTAGAGGCAGCAAGAAACAGAGCTCTGTTTTGCATTATACCCACCCCAAAAATGACCTTCAAAATTAAACTGTCATGATGTCTTAGCACATGCAGAGGGAGAAACTGGAGATGTGTACCCTGGAGCTGACACTGGCAGCAGGGACGGGGTAGGGAGAAGGTGACACTAGCAAAAGGTGGCCGTGCCCACTGGGTTGTATTCAAACGCAGACCTCGGTGGATTCAAGCTCTGGACCCTCAGAATGCCAGACATGCCCAACTCCTGCCAGCTCAGATGGCCATTGTCACTGAGCGGATTTACTAATTTTATTTTTTCTGGATCTAAGCCACTTGTCTTTCGTATGTGAATAACAATAAGAGAGAGAGAGATCCATGTATCGTGCCTTAAATATTACCGGGAAAGTAACATAATAAACACATATTTAGATCTATTTTCCTTTTTTCCTCTGCTGTGAAATTGAGGATAGATTCATAAAAAGAATGGATTCTACCATGTGATTTGATCGTATCACTGCATATAAAGAATGCCACTGTATGCAAAAGCATCACTTGAAATAAAAGGAATAGGAGGTTTGTCTTACTGAGTTTTCAGATATATCGGGAAGTGTTTTGGTCACTGGCCCTAGTTCTGGATCTGCTGTGTGAAGTCCTTTAGCTTCTCTGTACCTCTGTTTTATGTTTCATGTATACAATGCGATGTTTGGACAAGAAGTGATGCTTTCTTTTTCCAAAGAGTGGATATCAAGCTTAGTAAGCTCTTCACACCTCTCATCTGTAAGATGGAGAAAGGATGTGTAACGAATATGCTTGAAAAGTCTTTAAAATATTATAGAAGATCTCTGATCCTTCTCTCCAAACACAGTGATGTTCTGGGGCAGGGATCCTGTCCTTCAGCTTTGTCTCCCTAGTACCCAGCATACTTTAAGTAAGCACTCAGCACTCAGTTGCTAAATGAAACCCCACTGCTTCCCCTTTGGTTTTTAGGGTGTTGAAAGCTCTGTATTCTGATTGTGGGATACTTACATGAGTCTCTTAATATAGTAAATTTCATTCTTTAAAAATTCATTCATTTTATTTATTTATTTTTTCAAGTAGGCTCCACACCCAGCATGGAGCCCAACACAGGACTTAAACTCACAACCCCGAGACCTGAGCTGAGATCAAAAGTCAGACACTTAACCAACTGAGCCACCAGGCGCCCCTAATTCATTATTCATTTTATTTTTAAATCCATTTTTGATGTATTAAAATGCATTTTACTTTTAAAATTAGTTTTTAAATTAATTCATTTGATTTTTAAATCATTTTTAAAATTTATCCTATTTTTATTTTTAATTCATTTTACTTTTTAATTTTATTTTTGTTTTAATCTCTTGGTATATTAAAATTCATTTCATTTTTTAATGACAGAATTGACATTTTTTGGTATATGGCTCTATGGATTTTAACACACAGAGCCTACAAAAACTCAATTTTACTCTATGTTGATTTAAAATTTCAAAAAAAAAAAAAAACCTTTCATTTTGAAAGAGTCACTTGTCAGCACTCTGAAGAGATGAACCAGCAGCTGGAATTTTTCTCTCCAAAATATCTTAGCCCTCTTAATAGAAGTGACTTTTCCTTTCTTTCTAATCTACAATTATATTTCTCTTTGGTCTTCTAATAATTTATTTAAATAAACTTTTATGTATTCTGAGATAAGGATCTTCCTCTGTTATAAAATATTGTTTTTAAGTAATGAGAGAATACCTGTTTTCTTCCAAGAAGGTTCTCACAGTGGAAGTAAGATTTATCCGCACTTCCTGAGAAGCAGCTGTGAGCAAGGATATTAGTGAGTTGCACTCCCGTAGTACAGTGTGCACCGAGCGCTGCTAGCTGCTAACGCAGGGCACTTTACATCATCCTTCGAACTCCCTCAGTGTGCCTGAGTGTATATCCTTCTTCGACGTGAGAAATAAGAGAGTTGGGGCAGTTGCCCAGTCCATGAGGACAGAGATGGGGCTCTATCTCCGAATCCAACACCATTCCCATTCCAGGCTGCCTCCCTGGGAACAGATACCGTTTATAAAGATGATGTGGCAGGTGTGTGTGTGTGTGTGTGTGTTTGTGCGTGCACACATGGGCACGCACACACATACTGGAGGGAGGGAGAGGGGAGATTTGCCAAGAAGCTGCCAAAGAGTTTGTTCCACGTCTACCCTGTTTATGAAACAGCAGAGGCTGGTGCAGGCACAACCAGCCTCATCTAGATGCTTGTGTTGACCACGGCAGCCAGCTGAAAAACCATCTGCTATTGTACCCTGGTGTCCGCATGTGAGCTTTTGTTCTAGAAGGCAGCAGTAGCCCTAGTGTGGAAAGAGCCAGTAGCCAAGTGACCGGTGCTTTGTCCCCTCCTTCCTGTCGTCACGATTTGCTATCTCTTGATGCTCAGTCCCAGCTAGCCCCGGTTCTTTCTTGTACATCGAGCCGAGCAGTTGGACCAGCACTGATGCGCTATTGATACCTTCTCAGAATTCAGTAACTTCTAAGCCATGTGATGGATGGGCCAGAGGGCTGGGAAGAGTTTCCTTTTTCTGATACAGACTAAAACTCAACTAGAGATGAACACAGGCGGATTGATCCCGTGTGTTGCCACCAATGAGTTTCCCGACACCTTTCTTCCCTCTTGTGAGGTTTTAACTCCCTCAGTGTCTGTCAGAAGCTCCACATCAGCAGCCATGCTCCTCCAACCTCCTCTCCCAATCAGCAAAGAGCATCCGTCCCTAAAGAAATTGTCTGCGGGAAATGTATGCTTTCCTCTTCTCTTGTTAGGAGGACGTGGGAGTCAGTGCTCAAGGGGTGACGTTGGGCCGGTTCCTTAAGCTCTCTAAGCTGTGCTTCTGTGAAGGAAGAATCGCGGTGCTCCCTGTCTCGTGGGCTTGGGGGACCAAGTGAGACGAGGAACATAAGCTGATTAACAAAGCTGGAGGTCAATAAGCTACCATTATCATCACTATTTATAACAAAGGTCTACACGACCAGAGCCTCAAGGATAGTTCATATACAAAATTCTGCTTTTTTGAGCAGGTCTTTACTTAGCGATCCCGTTCCCTGGCTGTCTCGATTATTTCTTTGCCTCAGCAAAATTCAGGATATACATGTCATCTCCTGGGACCACTGGACCATTTTTCATGGATATAATATTTTACTTTTTGTTGGGCTGTGCAGTTGCTACTCACATTTGATGAATCATCTTTGGTAAGGAACCTGGGAGGATGTCAGGTAGAACTAGGTTGTGTCTTAGAGCTCACACCTTTCTTTTGGCCCGGCTGATTCTCCTGATTAGTCACTCAGAAGAGAAAGGCTGCACCTTCTGTTTTTGAAAGTGGGAGTGAGGTGCTGTTGCTCTGTACGCCTGGTAAGGAAGGTGAATTTTTCATCCTCTGATTGCTTTATTCTGCTCATGTTGGTTGTTATTCAGGTTTCCCCAACACAACAGGCCAGCATTCGCAGACAGGTAACTGGAGTTAGGGGTGCCCTCAGTGGCTGTGAAGCAGAGCAAAGCTCCCTGGTCACCCACTTGAAACCATGACTTTGGCCTCGTTCACTGGGCTCTGTCTGTGCTAACCAGCCACAGGGGCGTGTCAGCTTAGAGCATCTGTTATTGCCTTGTGGTCCTCACAGCAGCACTTTTCTCTCCAGTTTTGCATGTGGTTGCTCTGTGGCATCTCCAGGCTGAGGCCAGTCTTTACTAAAACAGCCCCCCAACACATAGAGCAGGGTGACAGGGATATTAGGATGAGTTCATAGCTATCAAGTCACCGCCCAGGTAAATTCAAAGCCTGGGATTTAATCTGGCAATTTGCCTTTCCCTTCGTATTTGCCTATTTTATGACACCTTTTGAGGGAATTAACTGTTTTTGACAATTTTGTAATCTATAAAAGAATACCAGGGTGCACTTGTCATTCAGTTGACTGTCATAAAGCAAAATAACAGCCAGTGAAAATGTTCTACCAAAATAGAATAATTCTATTTTTTAAATAATAAAAGGAATAGTGTTTGTTATAAAAATTCGAAACGCAGAAAAACATAAAGAAAAAAATAAAGATGATGCCATATTCTATCAAGATCCTTCTGGGGCAGGCCTTCCAGATATCCCTTTGTGTGTATATGCACATGCCAACCAGTGATTTCAAATGGGCATTCTTCTAGATTTTTAATTAATTTTAGTAAAAAAATCAGTATCCAGGTGGAACCTATTTAAATATGATAAATCTTTTGCTAATTGAATGTTGACTATAAGAAAAAAAGACCAAACACATTAAAATCATAATTGTCAGGATTACTAGTGATTTTTATCTTCTTCTGTTTATTATCTGAATTCATTAGGGTTCTTTGATAATCAAAAAATAAAGTGATCTTAAAATTTAATTGGCCAGAAATTATGCTTATAGAATGTTTTCACAATTTTAATTATTGCATCATCTTCTAAAAACTTGCCATCATTATTAATGTGGAGAGCTGTAATGTGGACATCAAGGTCCAAGAGCATTTCTCATCCATCTCATTACATAATAACAAATTCACATTCTTTTTTTTTTTTTGAGAGAGCGAGCACACACGAATGAACGGGGTGTGGGAGGTGGGGGGAGGGGCAGAGGCAGAGGGAGAAAGAGAATCTCAAGCAGGCTCCATGCCCAGTGCTGAGCCTGACGCGGCGCTCAATCTCACGACCCTGAGATCATGACTTGAACCGAAATCAAGAGTCAGATGTTTAACCAGCTGAGCCACCCAGGTGCCCCCACATTCACATTCTGCTGTAGTAGGAACTAAGGTTACACTTAAACTATGGGGGAGAATTCAAGCAAATAACTGGATAATTTATGTTAAAAATAAAATACTTTGATGTGTTAACCTGGAGTCCTGAGTTTGCTGTTCCCTCAGTAAGCACCTGGTCTAAGTAAGAGAGAAGGGCTAGAGCAACTTTGATGTCCTAAAGTAATTAAACACAAACTAATGATGTTTGCATTGTTGAAGGTTTGACAAAAGAGTATGTATATACCAGGAACTTGGAGGTTGGTTTTGTTATTGTTGTGTTGTTTTTATTTGTTTGGTGGAGGTAGACAGGTGGTCTGTGTTTTTTCTTAGAGGAAAACAATGTATTGTCCTAAGAGTTCAGTCTGAACTGAGTGCCAGTGGGACGAAAACCAGGAGGTTGAGGTTTCATTCCAGTCCTGGGCCAATCAGTCCCTCAGACTGAGTAATTAAAACATTCAGACCATCTGTGAATACTCAGAAGCCAACTGAATCTTAAAAACAAGCAAGTGTTTTTTCCTAAGAATACATACATAGTATTTGGTAACTGCAATAAATTGTTCAAGATTATGAGCTATACGTCTGTGTGTGTGTGTGTGTGTAAGTGCGCACATACACACACATTTTAAATTTGGAATAGAAGACATTGTTTCAAGATATTACACTATTCAAATTAATTTAACTTACTTTGGAGCTGAATATTTTCTCATCTAGCGAGTGTAGATGGGAAAGCACAAGGTCATAAAGTGTAATGTCTACCTGCTTCCAGACATGACCAGCCATTTCGTAAGATGGACATACAAAGCTGACATTGCATGGTAACATCAAAAAATTGGCTGAGGGAGGCACCTCATAGGATGTTACACAGATATTGGTTTGGGCTCTGGTCTTCCTCTTAACTTCATTAGTAATCAGAACAGGAAGAGTACAAAGTATTTAACCTAAGTATCACAAAGTATTAACTTAAAAGATACTACAGGTCAAAAGAAAGTAAGGAGAAATGCTAGGATCATGAAATTCTATGTGACAGAATGAGTTCAAAGCTTCCCTGGAGAGCCTATTTATTTCACACAATGGTCAGCATAAGATGGGAGATAGGACCATCCCTGTATTGTATCAAAAGTTGTCATAAACACCAGAACTAGTACACAATATAAGGAGCTTCAGAGATATTAAGACTAAAGATGATTTTTATTTTTATTTTTTTAAGATTTTATTTATTTGAAACAGAGAGAGAGCGCGCGCGCAAAAGCAGGGGCAGCAGGAGAGAGAGAAGCAGACTCCCCGCTGAGCAAGGAGCCTGATGCGGGGCTCGATCCCAGGACTCTGAGATCATGACCTGAGCCGAAGGCAGACGCTTAACCCACTGAGCCACCCAGGCGCCCTTAAAGATGATTTTAAAGAGTGACTCTCAAATGATAGTGCTCCTTAATTAGATCTGATAGGGTAGAGACTAGCACAGTTCAGTGTGCTCTCTAAAAGCATTATGTCACAGAGCTGAGATGCAGTCATTGCCTGGTCTGTAACCCCGGGGAGCACCGCCACATTGAACTCTGTCTGGGTCACTTATTTCTAGAGAGTGTAGACAAGGGGGCTCCCAGGCCAGCAACAAGACTGATTAAAGGGATGGGAAAAGTCATTATGAGAACAAATTAAATGACATAAGAATGAATAATTGGGCTAAGAGGGGGTGAGGTAAGTTTAATGTAAATCAGTTCTATTACAGCTCATATTTCTGGAAAGCATAGTCTGTGCAGCAAGCATTGTATAAGCGCTCTGCGTGCATTCGGTTGGTTTTAACAACATTTCTCTTTCACAGTGAGTTACTACTGTTATCCACAGTTAAGAGATCAGGAAACTAAGTTTCAGAGAGATGGTTAATGAGCCTGCCCAAGGTTTTGTAGCTAAGGAGTGGCAAGCTTTCTGCTTGTGAGTGATGCAAGTATGTATTCATTTGTATGCATACATCAAGCCCTCCCCCCACCCAGCCCCGTTCCATTTGCTGATATCACACACCTCTTCCTAAAATTCCGTTTGGGATGTTTGTGCCCATCCACATGACTCTAAATACATTCTTAAGTTTTGCTTCTTACGGTACCTTCTGTCCCTTCTCATTTTTTATGTAACGTATGATGCCTTATATTCTTAGTTATATAAATATATCCAGTCTCCTAACTGGAGCTAATTTTTTGAGGATGGTAACTGTGTCTCCTGTCCCAACACATAAACACACTATAAATGTTTGCTTTTGATGTCTATACTTATCATTTGTCTGTTTTAAAGAATTTTTCTGACAAGCACCTAGGCATGTTGCTGTGTATTGTCAGTTAATATTCGCTTTGTATCTTAATGTGTATGTGTGTGTATTCATAGCAGACATTCTATGAATGTGCTTATTATACATTATATTCACAGAGGGCCTGTTCCAAGTGCCAGACACTGCTTGAACAGAAAAGAAAAGAGCAGGCACCTTGCTCAGTGTGATGAAGAAAGTCCACTGTAGTGCTGACGATCTTATCATTTGTCTAAGATTACAAATGGGCAAATAAAAAAAAATCAAGTCTATTTTAAGATTGGGATTAAACAAGATGAAAATTTAAGGTAGAACCCACAAACATTGGATCAATCGTGTTCAACTTTTTTGCAACTCTTCTATTGGATTAATTATTGATATGCTTTTCCTTAAGAGACACTGTTCGGAATACTATTTGTAAAATAAAGCAATTTGGAGTCTCCCATTAACTTAGCGTAGAGAAATTGGGCACATCTTGAGATATTTGAAGACAATTTAGGATGTTACAAAATCAGGAGTGAGAATTATTTAATTATTCAATGATTCTGCTAGAGCAAAAATAGCAAATCTGTTTTATAAATAAGCATATGTTGAATTTTAGCTTAATAGAGAAGTTCACCAAATTTTACTTTCTCAATATATGTAATCACACCTGCTGTAAAATTTAAGTTTACAAAGACAAAGTTTTCTTAATCACTTAGATAAAAAGTGGTGTTTCTTTTTTCTTTCACTGCAGTTCCACTGTACTCTTCAGGGACTGTGGGTGATAATTTAGATACGTTTCATCCGTGATCCACGGTGCATCTTCCATCATCCACCTAACAGTGCCTTGAGAATGGGGGGAGAAAAGTGTTTACTTAAAAAAAAAATAGCTTTGGCATGTTACAGGATATTCATAGTGATTTCTTGAATTATTTTAAGAAACTCGGTTCTCACTGATTTCCAGAGACCACAGTTGATGTATAAATTCCCTAATTTGTTTACTTTAGAGAGATCATCTCAAGTGCAGCATCTGTTTTTGCTTTTTCTGCAAGATCTTGGTTTTACATGAGGAGGACTGAGGCACAGGGAAGTCACGTGCCCAGCCGGAGCCCACACGGGAAGCTCCTGGAGCCTGCTGCATCAGGAACTTCCACCAAACACTGTTGCCCCTGCCTCCCCTCTGGCTCATGCCTAGCCTTTCCAGTATTTTTCAAGGATAAACCCAATCTGCCAGATAACATTATTTTACAACTAGAAGAATGTCAAAACTCTAACTTTTGCCTAAGCATGTCTTATTTTGGACAGGCAGCTTTCTTTTATGAAGCTCAGATCAGTAACCTAAAATTACTTTCAGTATGTAGAGGGGAGAGCCTTCTGCAAGTGCAGTCGTTATTTATGAAGCTTGAGTGGGGGAGCTCCCTGACATGTTCCCAAGAAATTAGGGAGATAAAATTTTAATGTCGAGAGCACTTATATTTTAAGTGTTTTCTACCATTTTGCTCCCTCTATGGTCCTTGCAGAAATGGCAGCTGTAGGAGATCTATTCCCAGAGCTGTGTCTGAGCCCATGCTCAAGGTCACAAAGAGAGGAGCACCCCATATTTTGTGATATTAGGAGAAATACAAGGCATTGCAAACCAGGGAAATATCAACAGCTTCCATCTCTGAAAAATAACCAACTGAATTTTCTGACATAAAGAGTGGCCCAAACTGGTCCTCTAGCTTCGGTTAGCAGTTTTGTAAGGAAGGCGGAATTATTGTGAATATAAATTCGAGCTCAAGAGAGGAGAGGGATGTGGAGAAAATCCAATTAACTAGAGTGAAAGTCATACAGCATAAACTACCCATTGCTAAAAGAAATAGTTTTAAATTGGATGAATCTTTAGAGTAGAATTGATAAAATATGTCCTTATTGTATGAGAAGATGCACTTTCCAAGTAATATTTTTCAGGAGGCATCATCTGCTTGAGAATGTTTCATGTTCTTATTAAGAAGGCAATTAGAAGTTTGGAGCCTCTTTCATCATTGTTATTAACTTGCAGGGGAAAATCTTCCTATTCCAGTATTCATTAAATGGATCTCTTTGTGTGTACAAATATTAAAAGTAGTCTTGAAAGTACTATAGGTAAGCAAGGAAAAAATGCACTGTTTGTTTCCTCATAGAATTGACATTTTTATTTAGGGAAAAAAAATCCATGAATTTACAATCTCTCCCTTTCTAGGTTTTTCAACATTTCTTGCAAATTGTATGTAAATGAATGCAAATAAGCAATCCTCACTAGCAAGCTGCTTAGAAGTGTAAAATGCATAAAATTAAGATGCTGAGAGAAACGTGCATCTAATTAAGGTAGCATGTAAAGAAATGTTTAAATTCAAATTAGATACTTCAGTGGAAAGAATTACTTGTTTAATTCAAAAGGTGTTTTGTATAATTCAGAGAAGACTTGTCCTTAGCGGTGTTCCCATTTCCTTCAAAATCAGGTTTAGGGGTTCACACTGGCTCAGTTATATTTTAAAACTGAGTTTAACCTAAAAGAATGCTATAAAAAAATGTGTTCTAGTTTTAATGCCTTTACCTCTAACACAGATGAAGAGGCGGGAGTGATCCTTTTACAGGGAGGATGGTGGGTGTGGGAGTCACTGTTGCTGTCCCATTCACATGGAGCCCCCATGGTACTTTCATGTCATGGCTTCATAGAAAGCCTTGAGACACATAGAGAAGAGCCAGCTAGTTATTCCTGGATCCTAAGGTTTTCCGTGCAAGACGTAAAGGATGCAGGCGCATGCCATCAACAACCCCCACCATGCTGTTCCCCCCGGGGGGTTGCGGGGGGACACAGTCTTGATTCTCTCTGGCAGCGGTCAGGCATCTCCCAGCCCCGCCCAGGACAGAAGAGGCAAGGAATTAGATCTCCAGTTCAAAGACTTTGGTTTAAAAAAATGGAAGAACATTTTGCAAAGCAGAAAGCAACAAGGAAATTACTGAAAAGTTGAAGATCTGTGTTGAGAAGATAGAAACTATCTTACAAGAGTAGCACTTTTCCTGCCCCAGACGCAGCAGCCTAAAGGGCAGACAGAAAAACAGACAGGAAAGTAGTTCAGGCTAGGTTCTGAATGCTTGATTTTGAAGCATTCTGCTAAGTCCACTTCACATGGTAAGAGCTCTTACTTTCCACCAGACGGTGTGCTTAGACCGAGTCCTTGGATTTCAAACGAATCCATGTTTTAGCCCAGAGTATCTGCTTCCTGACTTCGGAGATAAAATTAGTTCATTGTTATGAAACAGTTTTGATCACATGTAAGATACAAAACTCCCTCAGTCTTGGGTTCCCTCATCCAAAATTCCTCTGTATGTGTCTGACATGGGAACCAGGAGGCGACGTTGGTGCTGTCACTGTTCATTTGGAAGGTTGGCTCTCTCTTTGAAGCAGGGACAGAAATCCTTCTGAATCAACACCAGTCTGCTTTTACCCTGCTGTCCCCTTGTGCCTCAGTCCCCATCCTCACCACCACCACTGAGGCTGAAGCACATACTGAGCCCCCGGGATTGTGAATTGGAAAGCAGCTCCTGGCTGGTCACTTCTGTTTTTAAATATCCAGCAAGTTGGTTCAAGTTCAGTAACCTGAAGAGTCCCAGTGGTATCTTCCTTGGGCCAGGGAATGTTTTCTGTGTGGACCTTGGACTGTACCTGCCTATCTACTGGGGCCCTTCT
Source organism: Halichoerus grypus (assembly GCF_964656455.1). Classification (NCBI taxonomy): domain Eukaryota; kingdom Metazoa; phylum Chordata; class Mammalia; order Carnivora; family Phocidae; genus Halichoerus; species Halichoerus grypus. The sequence goes on along the minus strand of NC_135717.1, from coordinate 72,119,881 downwards.
CCCTCTCAAATTCCTTGGTACTTTGAAGGATTCTCAGCCAGTGATGGGTTTGGTGATTGCTATATTCACCACACCGAATACATCTAGCTGCCTACTCGGTGTCTTTCCTGGAGGTCCCACATTCAGCACGGTGAACACACCCCAACTCAACTCGAAAACTTTCCTCCAGACAGGCTCATTCCCAATTCCAGATCTCTCCTGGGTAAAGATGCCTTAACCTGCCCCAATCTGCTCCCAAATCGCCGGTGCCTGAGTTTAGGCTTTATTGTTCACCTGAACTTATTGTGGTAGCCTCCTACCTCTCTCCTACCGCTCTTCATCACGTGCCTCTTCACTCCTTTCTTTTTCACACTGTTGACACAACTTTTTTGCTTTAAACCCAAATCTTCTGTCACATCCCCGATTAAAGACTTTCTGATGACCCATCATCAACGTTTCTGGTCTGGGCTGCCCTGGGCTCTACCTGCTCTGCCAGCCATCTCCCTCTCTCTTTCCCACATTCTCTGCCCAGTCTGCTCACACTGCAGGACTCACGATGCGGCATGCCATTCCTCTGTCTGTGCCTTTGCCTCTGTTCTTTCTCTGCCTGAGATGCTCTTCCCTACTGACACCCTCCATGTCTGCCTGGGAGCCTCCTCCTCATCCTCCTGCTCCTCTGAGGGGGGCGGTGGGGGGCTCTTCTTCTCCCTCCTCCAGGGCTGAATTTGTCATGCTCTCTTGCATTCCGAGCCTCTGGTTACAGCATTCATCACACAGCATTCGAAATTGTTGTTTGCTGGCATGTCTCCCTATTAGGCTGCGAGCTCCTGAGGGCAGGAAGTGCGCTGGGGAGGGGGTGCCCAGGGCTAAGACCAGAGCCGTGCTTCTCAAGCTCTTTCGTCTCAGGATCCCTTTACACTCTGAAAAATTATTGAGGGCCTCCGAGAGGTTTTTGTTTATCTTGTGGGTAAATATCCATTGATATCTACCATATTGGAAATTTAAACTGAGAAATTTAAAAATTATTAATGCCTTTAAAATCAACACAAATAGACCCATTACCTGCTACTATAAATGATAAATTTTATATAAAATAAACTTCTTCAGAATTAAAAAAATGTAGTGAGAAGATCACCATTGTTTTACATTTTTAGAAAGCTCTTTAACGTCTGGCTCATTAAGAGAAGACGGCTGGATCCTCATAACCGCTTCTACATTCGATCCAGATCAGTGGGTTTTTTTTTTTTTAATTTTATTTTATTATGTTATGTTAATCACCATACATTACATCATTAGTTTTTGATGTAGTGTTCCATGACTCATTGTTTGCATATAACACCAGTGTTCCATTCAGTATGTGCCCTCTTTAAAACCCATCACCAGGCTAACCTGTCCCCCCACCCCCCTCCCCTCTAGAACCCTCTGTTTCTTAGAGTCTATAGTGTCTCATGGTTCGTCTCCCCCTCCGATTCCCCCCCCCTTCATTTTTCCCTTCTTACTATCTTCTTCTTTTTTTTTTTTTTTTAACATATAATGTATGATTTGTTTCAGAGGTTGTTTTGTTTGAAGTCTATGCAGACGGTCCACCTTGATTGTGGGTAGCTTTCTACACAAAAGCTTGACAAGCCATAGTTTCTGGCATGCCATCTTAGCCTGAAAACAAACCTTAATGGGGACAAACTTTTTGTTCTGTTTTTCAAAATGCCTGGTAAGTCCCAAAGTCTGAATAACAGGTTTTTGTCAGTTGTTCTTTTTAAGTAAAAATGGTGCTCTGTGAGAAGAAGTGACTAGGTAAGCTTGCAGTTCAATCACATTGTGCTCTTCCGTGAGGCAAACAGCATACTTCCGGTGCAACACAAGAGCTTTATGTGTACTTGGTTTCTCATGATAGAATATTAAAAAGATATGTCCTCAGGGTCAAGATTCACTAAAACTAATATTTACTGCTTCATCGAGGGTATGCCTAAGTGATCCTGGCTTTTATCTTCCTTCCAGTGCCTGGAGGGGAAGAATACATGACCACCAGGATTATGGGTGCTGCTGCCTTGATGGACGCCAGGTTGCCCCCTTGCCCACTGTCTGCACACTGGCTGTGCAAATGTTAATCCAGCGAAGAAGGCAAATAATGTCTTATCATCATTATAAAATGGTTCTGACCTTGTGGACCCTTTGAAAGGCTCTTGGAGACCCCCAGGAGTCCACAGAGCACACTTCTTTGAGCACCATGGGACTAGAGAGTCAGGCCGAGGCCCCTTGATGGGAGCTGCAGAGTTTGTCAGTGCTGGGCTGGGAAGGGCATGAGGGATGAGTGACAGGGTCATGTGGGGACTTTGGAGCCCCTTTGGGGAGTCAGGGAGTCGGAACTGGACATTAATGCCAAAAACCGGCTATGTATTTTTGAGTTGCCAATTAATGTGTCAGATTGAGTAAGCCCCAAATTTTTAAACACTTTCGGAGTGGTGTTGTTACTCAAATCACATTCAGTTGCATGGATGTACTAGGTTGAAGGTACTTCTGGGTGCTCTTATTTCTACTCTGTAGGTGTTATTCGGGAAACAAACCTTGGGCATATATGCACAGTTCTGATAGGTACGACTTAGATGTGCGCATGTCCCTGGCTCGTTAGCCTCCCAGGTCATTACTTTCTGGGCCAGTGTGTCTTTGTGTTTTATCATCAGCAGCACATTTCTTGGACTGTACACATCCAGCCTGTATCATAGGGGAAAACATTTGTTTACCATGGAGACCTCCCACTCAGTGGAAGCTTGGGAGACTCATTACTCAGTTAAGAGGTCTAGGTCAATATGATATTCAGAATAATCACAAATCATTCTAACCAGGCTCGCAGTGTTTGCTTAGGACTCCACTCAGGAGCCCTGCCTCTCTGTTGATCTCTTTAAAAATACTAAACAGAAGACAATGAATCTTCAAACTCGGCTGATTCCATTGTGATTGATCTGAGCCAATTTTTAAGGTAATTGATGATATTGCCTTAGTTGAGTCTGTTAGTGCAAATAATTATTAATCAATATGCTCTCAGCTCTTACTTCAGAAGATAATTCTAACACATGATTTATTCTGAACATTTCAATTGAGCTACCTTTACAAGAGGAAAATCAATTGGTGAGTGGTCTAAAGCACTTTAATTATCTGCAGCTCCGTATTCCTTTCTTAGCCATATTTACCCAGGTAACTGGCTGTCCCATTCTGGCAAGGGTGACAGGAAGTTTTTCATTGCTATGGTACAGAGATGATATATGGTTCATCTCTGATTGGCTAAGTTGATGGAAAGTGATTTAGTTAAATACCTTAAAAACAAACTCATGTGGCTTTACTTTGGAGACTATAGTTTGCCTCGCCCCGGAAAAAGAAGGAACATACTGTTAATTTCCATTCCATGGGAAGGCAGTTTACTATTACAGATAGTGAATGTCATCTAAGTCGGTTAAACAGGAGGAGACCAGAATCACTGAAAGGACATCAAGGTGTGAAGTGTTTCAGGGGCTCGGCTTATATTACTCCCCAAATTGTTGCAGTTGTTGGAGTTGCTTTGTGGCTACCTCACACTCAGGCTTTCCAACCTGGGATCTGCTGTTTCGCCCTTTCAGGCACCATCCTGATGAATGTTGTGGTTTGATTTTTTTTTTTTCTCTGAGAAGAGATGCAGAAGAAAATAATCAGCACCAGGAATGAGCTTGCCTTTGTTCCGCAGTGGAGCTTCCAAGCATCTGTTTTTGTTGTACTTGTGGAGGGTACAGGAATGTGTGGGCCTTGGCCTGGGACTTTAAGACATGATTGTAACAGATGGGAATTTTAAATGACGGTTCCCTGAATTGTCGTTTGTAGAAGCCCTTCAACTAACATTGGGACGTTGTGCTACGCTTCTTGCCCAACTCTGTGCCTCTTGTTGCTATTGCAGCCTATCCAAATGGCAAACTGTTAAGGCGTTCAGCAGCTTTCAGGGCTAGCTCTCTAACTGCCTCCACTCGCAGGACACCCAAAGCCTGGGCCCAAGACCTCACCTACCCATAAACTGAAACCCCAACTAATTGTTAACAGCCGGCCCAGGGTCCTGTCTCTAGAAGGTAATGTTCCTAAGCACGGAATAGAGTTCAAACTATCAGTTACACAGTGGGAGAGAGGAAAGGTGACCTTGAAAAGGACACGGGGTATTTTCAGGAGCTAGTCCCACAGACATTCTTGGAATGTCTGGCTTGGAATTAGCACTACGGGGAAGACCAAGAAAAATGAGGCCCTGCCTCTGTCCACAGGCAGTCCCAGCCCCATCGGGAAGGGTTGGAGTGGAGATGTGAGACATCGGATAGTAGGAATGTGGGAGGGAAGGGGCTGGCCCCAGAACGGCTGAGGGGGAGAAGGACGGGGGCGAGGTCCTTGACGTCCAGCGAAGAGGAAGGAGAGGCTGAGGGGTCACTCCAGATCAGCACTGAGGACCGGCCGATCAACAAGGACCCTTGAGGCGTTCTCTGTTTATACCCTCCTCTAGCTGCTTCCGTCAGTGCTCTCTGGGAGCACTGGCTCCGTCTAGGCTGAGGAGAGGGAAACTGAAGCACTGGGGTCAGCCATGGTCTCTGTGATGACTTCTTTCAGAATGACTCTCAGAGTAGCTGATGGAGTCCAGGGATCTTACGACAGTGAGGTGTGACTGAGTGTCAGAACAGTTATGGGACAACTCAGTCAACTCGAACATGCCAGTCAGTGTTTGGAGACCTTTCTGAGTGGGGGCACTTTGCAAGCTGGCCAGTTTCTAAGAAAGTTGTTGTATTGCCCATACTTTGAACCTTCGTCCCGCCCACTTTTCCTGAATTTCTTCTCTCACTTGTCTCACACCCTGCCCATCCTTCGGTTGGTGTGTGCGGGCTACCCTGCTCCAGTTCTTGGCAGCTCCCTGGGCTCAAGTTCAGGATGTGCACCTTGACTGGCTGTGCAGTTGATCTTAGGCAGTCACTCAGCTCCTTGGGGCACAGTTTTCCTGTCTGTAAGAGGGGTGTAACACTTCACTCATGGGGTTGTTGTGAGCATTAAATGAGACAGCTATTAAAGCATTTTCTGAACTGCAAAAACCTACAGTAGTAGACATATATGTGCACGTATGCATGTATGTAATAATATGCAAAGTGCCATTTTAGCTGTCAGTTTTCTGATTCCTCCTTAGCTGCTGCCTGCTCGGGCCTTGTCCGTGCGCCCTGTGACTAACTGTTCTAGTTCTAAGATGAAGCCCTGATGAGAAGTTGTAGTCATTGCCTACCCATCCTCTTCCTACCAAAGTTATTTACGTGTCCTAGAGCAGAAATGTGAGAGGTAAAAATACCCTAAAAATCAATGCTATATCTGTTTTGCATATACTAGCTCAATAAGCATCCAGAAAATGAAGGAATTACTTGAAATCATTTGTTCTTTCTTCTCTTTTACTTTTGCATTTTGTTTTTGTTTCTGTTTTTAATATACAGGAAGACTAATTTAAAGCCATTTCTCCTTCCTCTAAGTGTGTTTGGAGATCTTTCTGACAGCTTTGCTCCTAACATTGTGTAATACTAACGACATGATATGAAAGACCGTGTTCCTTAGTACAAAGGAATGGAATGCTCAAAGACCAATAAAAGTTGCCAAAGGTATTTGTGGATCAGGACCCAGGGTAATGCTTACATAACCTCCAACTGTTTTCCCAGGTTTAAAGTGAAAATAACAGAGATAAAGGCAGAAACTACACGTGTAAACATGATATATTAATAGCTCTTCCGATCTACATAACAAAATAAACCAGCATCCTAGGCCCTAAAAGTGATAGCCAGGGTGTCGAATATCCTGTTGCCCTTTATTCCCGAGGATGGGGCTGTGACAGGTGAAACACAGCATTTGTTTAAACAGAACGGGGGAAGCCTACAAAGCATTCAAGGGCAGGAAGTAGCAATAAATACTACATGCAGTTGGAGCAGCAGGGGACCTTGAGGTGAGCAGAACGTAATCACTCAATGTGGTATTCCCACCGAGGGACACAGTGAACTTTCTAAAAAGTCAAGACCTCTGTCTTATCTCCTTCCAAAGATGAGAAAGTGAGATGTGAAACTCCTTTCTGGAGGTGAGATTTGTTTTAACGATAGGTTCTCATCTATTTTGCAGGCTTTGAGCCAAAGAACCAAGGGTCCAAAAATAGCTCCTTGAGAGGGGGGGAGAAAAAGCCAAAAAACAAAAAAAACCCAAGGCCTGGAACACAGGCTGATGTGCAGGCATGGTGATCTGGGGTTGTAAATCGACAATGCCTTTAATGCAGGAAGACCTAGTTAAGGAGACTTTGGTTTTCTTATAAGGCATGAATAAGTGCTCTGGGCAGTCTGCCCCATCGGAGAACAGAATAATGCTAATAATTTGCATTTATATAATACCCCTTGGCTGGTGGATCTACAAGCACTTTGCAAACATTAATTAATTCTCTAAACCCCCCGTGAGCCAGGGGGTGCCGTCGGTAACTAATCATGAAGGAGGGCCAGTGATTCTTGCCAGAGTGGATATGCAAGTTTGAGAACACTGCGGGCTTGGGAGCCGAGGAGGTTGAGTGGAATTTTTATGAGAAGGAACAACAAAGGTAGAATGTTGATCAGCCTGTGTGGGAAATAAACCTGGATATTATGACTGTGGATGAAGGTCTGTCAACAATACTTTGGTTTCTCTCCTGTGATTCCAGGCAGGCTCTGTGACCACTTGTCCTCTTCATTTTCAGAGCTCTGCTTGAACTTGGTTTAAAAAAGCCCAGAGGAAAAATCAGGGCTCCGTTCCCCTGTGCCCAGTACATGAGGACGTGCAGCAACTGGGCCATACTGGAAATCAGTATTTCTGTAGCTGTCATAATAGTCAATTCAAAGATTCATTGATTGATTGATTGATTCACTCAATCACTACTTTATTTGAAAACATGGGTTTTTGAATTTTTGCTCCCTGTTAGGCATTGGGATTATCCCCAAGGACTTGTAGAGGAGAAGAGCAACTCCCTGCTTGTGGGCTAGTGGCTCAGTGCTATATTCTTTATTCTCTCCATGTCATGTAAATATTTTCATTTCCCCAGTTTGCTTATCTGACATAGATGTTAGGATCATTGGAATGTTTCTGCAATTTGGATGTAATTTACCAATAAACATTATGTACTTGAATTTCTTATGAGAAAGACACACTATGCATAGAAGATAGTAATGATGTGGCATAAAAGAACCATTTATGTGTATAGTTAAATCTCACTCAGTGTGGCCTCTTAGATAGAGGGCCTGTTGGAAATTGTGGAAAGTTCAAATTTTGACTTTTTAAAAAAAAAAGAAATGTAGTGGTTTGCTTTTTCATTTTTTTTTTTCTTTAAAGAAATGTAGTTTGAAGCAAAGTGCTGCTTGTTGGTGATACTAAGGAATTTGCTTGTCCTGGGTAGATAAAATTTGTTTGTGATCTTCTGGCCTGTATCAGCTGGAACAGATGGGTATTTTTGAAGCGCTAGAGAATTGCTTATAGCACTTGATTCCTATAATAGGTTCCCATTGTATGAGATTTTCAGAAAATTCAAATAATTTGTACTACAGCTCTTTATGTATTAGTACAAATGCCACCTTCAATCTAGCTCTTTCCAGCTTGTAAGAGTTAGTGGTATGTGGTTTGTTGTGAAGTATTCTGTGTTCACACACATGTGTCTCTGCTAAGGTGTCAGTCAGATAAAATGGTTAAATCATTTTGGGGGGGTAAATCATTTTAGGGAGAATATTATTTTGGGTAAAATGTATATTATTTTTTTCCAAGTAGTTTTGAACTCTGGGAAAAAGAATGAGATCATGCTGTTGCTCCCAAAGTCCTTGCTAGAGCCGGCCATCAGGACAGCGACACAGGAGTGGACTCAGGAAGGGGAGAGCTCTCTTTGGTGTGTGTGCAAGATCAAACGCTCCAGGGCTGGGATTGCTCCCAGCAAGACACACACTTTCTTTCAGGCTGTTGCCAGCTGGTTTTGCTATGCAGTAGTGTTAAGCTTTACAGATTGAAAACATCTGGCTTTTCATCAGCCGTGTGTACTCCGAAGGAGAGCAGTGTTCGCTGAAGTAAATTCACCAAATTCTTATCTGACACATTTAGTTGACCTTAATGTGATAAGTTGGGGCGATTTCTGAGGATGAATCTTGTTTCCAACCGTGCAACCCTTCTCTCCTTACCCTGCCTTTGGAGGAATCCTGGTTTTGAAATTCACAGGCTATACCTTTTCGTGGGATTTTCAAACGCACTGTCAGTAGTGATTTCTGAAAGTACCCAGAGTCATTTGCATAGAGGTCAAACACAATGTTTCCTGTAGGAACTTCCTGAATTATGAAGTTTTAGAGCAATCCCATGTCACCAGATGTCAGCAGGTTCCAAAAAGATGACTTGTTAACCTGTTGCTGTTAAGAGCTGTAGACTTTGGTGTTAACTGATTGCTGAGGCAGTAAAGAAAAGAAAATCTGTAAATAGTAGAAGAGTCTGTATTTATCTACTAGAATATGTCCTGCCAAACAAGTACTAATGGAGGTGATGGGGCTCTGGTTGTATTTACCTTCTGAAAGCACCCTTCATGGTTTTGTAGCTCATTTCTTCGGCAGCACTTTACAGAAGTGAGGGGGTGGGAATTGTGAGACTGACGCCTGATCAGAATCTGTCTCTGAATTTTAGCAGACGAATGTTTTTTAACTTATTAAATGGACATTATACAGATTCGGAGTTTTGAACAGCAATATACAAACCCAACGTTTATTAATTGGATCATGGCTTCTCGCTAAGACTTCAGAGCTGACTGATCAGTGTTTATAATTGGTCTGCTGTTGTCATTGGTCTTACTGCTTTAGCTTGAAGTGTCTCAAGAAGTTAATGACCTGTTAAGACCAAATCCACTAGGGAAAGTTCTTAAAAGAGACTGGTAAAGTCAGAAATATTTATATTGTGTCAGGAGTAATTTTGTACACCAGTTGGTGTGCCATATTTATAAGTATTATAGTATTATAATACTTATATATATGGCTTATAGTATAAATAATACTTATAATATTTATTTATAAATAATATATTTATAATAATATAAATATATAAATATATTTATATTATCCCCTGCTCGGCGGGGAGCCTGCTTCTCCCTCTCCTCCCCGCTCGTGCTCTCTCTCACTATTTCTGTGTCTCTTTCTCTCAAATAAATAAAATCTTAAAAAAAAAAAGATAGCAACTACAAGATACTTTCATTTAGGACTGATGTAGCCAAGCATATGGTATTTGGTAGGAGCTAGCGAAGAAAGTCCACTGATGTTAGAAACAAATGAGTTCTGAGTTTCGTTTCAGTCTGGGGACATTTATTTATCTTGGATCGTTACAGAGATTTTCTGGATTGTTTTCCTATAATTACCTTGATTAATATTTAAGTGGTATGTTTACATTTTGAGTTGATTTATATGAAGCTTTGCGTTTCCTCCACTAAAACACTCCGGTTTCTCATGTTACCACAGTGATAGAAACCATTCTCTCGGCTCCATGCTTCCCGCGTTCCGAGGCTTTCTCAAGTTGAAGAATGACAGTGTGTCCACACATATTTTGCAAAATGGCAGTAGTCACACAGCCAAAATGTTCCACCAGAGGGCTATCCTTCCAGATCTCCATGCTATTTATAGATACCTCTACTTAGGGCCTCTCTGACCTGCAGTAAATTTAAAAATACAGTCCTTAAACTGTGTGTGTGTGTGTGTGTGTGTGTGTGCGCGGGCACACGCGCTTGCTGTAAATGAATTTCCTATGTGTTATTTCTGTTAGAAGGCCAGGGAGATATATCAACACCTTTTCTTCTCATCTTGGTGTTTTTCCTTGCTCTTTCTCTCCTTCAGTTCTTGGGGGAGGTGAGGCCTTTTGGGCAGGGTCAGTGTGTTTGCCTGGCTGTCTGGGTAAACTTGGCAGAGGCCACAGGCCATTGCCCAGCTTCACGAACATGGCAGCAAGTCCTGACTCCAGTGCTGCTTTCCTATCACATCCTAACCAAATCCCTTGTCCTCTTTGAACCTCAGTTCCATCATCAGTAAAATAGTTGCAGTCATATAGTCGGTTCGTGTGAAAATTTCAAAAGCACTGTATTAACTGACCACTGTGCAAATCATGGGAAGTTAAAATTATATCCACTTTCACCAAACTGTTTTTCCCCTTCATTCCACCACCAAGTGTTCTTTTTTGGAGTTTGGCAAATGTTCATCTCTTTGTAAACCCTGACCCCTACGCCTCAAGGTTCAGCATTTCGTGACGAGGATAGATGGAGGCAGGGTCAGTCCAGTCCACACAGTGATTGTAGATAATTCAGTAGAAGCCACTTAGTAAGGCGGATCCATGAGGTGTTTTGTTTTGTTTTCTTATTCCTGTTTTTCCTTAGGAAAAATCCTCACAGTAAAGGTCTGTTTGTGAAGCATGCTATCTCTTGTGGATTTTTTTTTTTTTCACAGAGAGATTCAAATTCATTATCTTATTAAAAAGGAAAGAGAAATGTTGGCACTCGTGTCTTTGTGGTCTGGTGGAAAGTGGGCTGTGGTCCGTTGACTGAACTGACTTGTTCCTTGGAATGCCTTCACTGAGATTAATCTCCCCTTTTGCTACTGAATTCTTAGGATTTCCATTTGCTGAACTTGGATTTATGAATAAAAGAAACCAACTTCCCTGTAGGTAATTATGTTAGCGGAAAGTGTATTGGTGTCCCTGTCATTTTATAAGAGAAGGCTCGGCTTCTTCACGATCCTGCTTTTCTCTCCTTCTCTCTGTAAATGCACAATTTACAGAGATCAGCCAAAAATGTATTGTTCTGATTAGATCGCTTTTGTCAAACATAAAAATTTTATTGATGTTATTTTTTATAGCAAAGTCAGTAGAAAATACTTTTGCAGTCCTTGATATGTATACTTTGGGTTATGTTTTATAATTATAGTACCTCCCAGGACCAGTGATAGTAATTCGTGTAAATAAGGTGATAAGGTCGGAAGTACTTGAAGCAAATAGATTGGCTGAAAGCTAGAAATTCCCACCAGGGAAAATCTGTGTGTAGCAGATTGAGGGGCGAGGGCCAAGGAAGCGAGGACTCCCTCTTTCTGGGGTCACTCTGTTAACTGCAGGGGCGGATGTCACAGGATCTTTAAAGCAGCTGTGATGTTGCTGGGACTGATGCGGGCTTCCCGCCCTTTCAAGGGAACGCCTTGATCATGCATTCAACTAAATCGAGGCGGTTTGAAAGCGGTTCTTGTGTTCTAATTGCCCAGTGGGCTGAGGTCTGGGGACAATAAGTGTATATCAGGGGAGGGTCAGGCTTGAAAGCTGGCAACCCAGTGAACAGACCGAACTGGAGAGGATGAAGGAGAGCTTCTTCTTCTTCTTCTTCTTCTTCTTTTTTTTTAATTATTTAAGATAGAGGTTTTCTTTCTTAAACATTTTGAAATCTGGTTGATGAATACTTGCCATATTGATTTGTGGTATTTGTCTTCTCTTTTTTCTTATTCCATGAGATCACGAGGGAAAATCCCAGCTCAAAAAGAGGCTGAGACGAAGTATGCTCCCACATAAAGAATAACAGTGCCGAGCTGCATGGGGGAGGTGGGGGGAGCCGACAAGGCACAGGGTCAGACCCTCCTGAGTCGCTGGTGGTATCACCTTCAACCTCTGCTCTGCTGGAGTGCGGTTTTAAATATTTGCTATGTTTTTTAAATACTACAAGTCCTTCTGCTACTCTCTTGCCTTCAGCACGTCTATGTATATACTAAGCTTGGATTTTAAGATCAAGACCTTTATAATAAAAGCAAATAATGGCACAGGTTCCTTCAACACCACTCCTCCTAGGACGGAGTTTGAAAGAGAAAAACAACCTTGATTGTGCACAATTGCAAATCACTTCCCACTGACAATCTTGTAACCAGGGAAAGCCCTGAGAATTTAGTTCCTTTGTCACTTAGGGTTTGATGATTGGCTGACGTTCATCCCTACATCAGGGCTTCCCCCTTTGCAAGCTCTTTTTTTTTTTTTAATTGCAGTCATTTTCGGATCTGATTGCACCAGCCTTTGCAACACCTAAGTCCCTTACTCCAGAAGTGTAGGCCCCTTCCAGGGCTTCTTGTGGTGTTAGAGAGAGTGATTGGCAAGCCTGAGATAGAGGGGGGGTGGGGGTGGGGGTTGCAGTGCCGGATACAGGTGGCAAGAGCTGCCCCAGAGACAGAACACAACACCACTGGGCCCATTATTTTGGTTGGAAATACGTAAGAAAACCTTTCCTCAAAGTGGAAACAATAAACAAATTATCCACTTCCACAATCAGCTAATTGAGGCTGTCTCTCAATAAACAAGTGGATTTCCTGCTAACAAGCACTTTTACAAATTTAATCTCCAGTGCTCTTCTGCCCTTCCCCCATGTTATTTATGCTCACTAAAATTTTTCTTAATAACGTTACATATTAGTAATACTTAATGTTCCTCTTTTTGCCTCCTCTTGGCATAAAAGTCTGTGGCTATCATTCGATGTGCCATTGTGTGGCACATTTTTTTAATTGGAATTAAAATTAAATCGATCCAACTCTTTTTATTTTCCTGGCTCTAATAAATCAAGGTAGAGAAGTGGCAGCCACAGAAGTCCATATGCATACAAGACCTCGTCATCTTCGGGGCATGGGAATAGCTTCCTTTTTTATACTATATTTATTTCAAAATCACATCCAATAGATCACTTTTGTCCACAAATATTAAATAAGGTTTTAGAGAAACATATTTGTTAAATATTTGAATCACATACTATTTATTTGTGGGTTGTTTTCAGTCAGTGTATGAAGGATGCTCAGTACCTGAAGTCACTATTTGAAAATTATCTTAATGCAGTGAGAGGAAGAGAATAGTGTAAGTATGAAGAATAGAGTATAAGAACTTCAACACCTGTTTTCTGTTTAACAATATAAGGGGATTTAAATGAATTGACACATGGGGATTTAACACTTAAATTGTTAATATAATTTTACTTTAAAATTCTCAATCATCCCATAAAATTGATTGTTTTAAATTCCTTTTCTTATATCTCTTGTATTATTCACTCTCTATTACCTCCTCATACAAGGGAAAGTAGTAGCTTTATTAGGCTTTTTAAAATCCAGAACATTCATTTATTATAAATTGATTCTTGAATGTCTAAATAAAATATCCCATTTCTTGCCTGAGGAATATTTTTCCCCAAGTGAAAATATATTTTACTTTATGTGATTGTGCTGATAAAATTGCTTAGTACACTTTTTGAATCAAAAATTCATGTAGACAATTTAAATGTGCAAGTTTATGATCGAGTCTCTGGGGCCCCTGCACTGGCATATGGAAGCATATTTAAGTTTGTTTTTAATTTCCTTTATGGCTGGTATGGTTTCTTTTGGTTCAGACACATGCATGCGTGCGCGTGCGCACACACACCCCCCACTAGCAGAAAGGGCCAGCAGGGCTTTTCCAAGTTATTAGGGCAATTTTCTGAATGAGCTGCAAAACTGAAATTAATATCTTTCTTTAGAGTCATCAAGGACCAAAGCCCATCATCTGCCAGCCCTGTTTGATGCTTAGCTCTCCATGAAGTTAATATGGATTTTGTATATACCAGGATGCATGACTCGGGGAAGCAAGCAATTCTTTTTGACCATGTGCTGTTAAATCCCATAATGGTGCATGCTCTGATCTATTAGTCCTCATCAGCTAATGTGATGCAGCCAAATTGATATTTTTAATAATGATGTCAATAGTAACTTTACCATTATGGATCCTTGGAACTCCAAGTGTCAAATTAAGCATTTGTATTGTTTTTTAAATACAATGAATTTTAAATTAATTTTGAAGTGAATTTGCATTATAAATAAAATAAGATGCTTTCAATTAACTAGTGCCATTCTTTTCTGTGATAATTCAGAAGGTAGCTGACGATTATCAAGGTCATTCTTTTTTTCTCAATAGAATTGTATGCAGAATTTTAGTATATAAAACTAGTCAAAACAATTGTATTTTTTGGCATAAATTTAGTTTTAAGGTCAAAAGTGTTACATTTATTTGTGCTTAAAATCAACCACTGAGAATATTGAGTCATGTCTGTAGAATCTTAGGATTCTGAGGAACACTGTCTGAGAAACATCCACCTACTGAATGGTATCCAAACTCGTTGATTTGATAATTTTTTTACTTTAACCATACCCCTTTCTGCATGATGTTGTCCATTTTGCACCAGCCAGATGGGTTGACTCACTGTGTCCTGAGCAGCAGAGTTTCATAACTGTACATCCCTGATCTGGACTCCTAGTCCTCTCCTCTTTCTTTACACATTGTTCTTTTTTTTTTTTTTAAGATTTTATTTATTTGACAGAGAGAGACACAGCGAGAGAGGGAACACAAGCAGGGGGAGTGGGAGAGAGAGAAGCAGGCTTCCCGCTGAGCAGGGAGCCCGATATGGGGCTTGATCCCAGGACCCTGAGATCATGACCTGAGCTGAAGGCAGACGCTTAACGACTGAGCCACCCAGGTGTCCCTACACATTGTTCTTGACCTTCAGGACACAGCTCAGTCACTTCTTTCTTATAATTAATACCATTTCAGAACATTAATATTCTTGGCTCTATAAAGCTGTTTAACTGCTTATATGTGTATGCCTTGTCTTCCAGTCACGATTGCAGATTTTCTTTGGGTAAAAAATAAGAAAAAACCCCAGCACTCTCCCTACACATAACCTAGCATAGTGCTGGGCATGTAGTTGCTATTCCGCTAATGAAGGAGGAATTTATGACAGTCCTATCTTACAAAAAATCCATGTGAGCTGCCCTACTTGAATAGATAGCACTTCAGTTTATTTCAGTTCGGGCATATGTAAGCCGGCCTTCATTTTCCTAGAGACCTCGATTATGCTTGGTAGCAGACCTGATACAGAGATTTGATGGTCCACCCACCCAACCAACGTCACTTATGACATTGCTTCCGGAATCAGCCACACGTAATGTGCAGAGGGGAGGAAGTGCTTCCTGTCCTGGCCCGAGAGGGTCAGCAGAACCTATGGTGCTCCCTTCACGATGGGGGCTTGTGGCCTTGGGGCTCTGGCTGTGGAAGAACTCAGTGCAGGGATGAGAGCTGAGAGCTAGGATTCTCTGGGCCACACTTCGTCTCCAGTGAGAAAAGACCTTGCTATATCCAGAGCCCAGGCGCTCTCAAGTGGAAAATGAAGGGCAGTGACTGAGCGGTCCCTTCAGTGGCAGGGCGTGTGAGTGGGTTTTCCAGAACCTGGGAATGACCTTGCCCTTAGAGAGGCAGTTAAATATATGCCTTCCTGCCAGGAGAGTGAGAATAATGGTTTGGAAGTTGGAGAGTTTGATAAACACTTCTCTTAGCTTTGCCATTGTGGGGGTGTGTGTGTGGTATACATAAAAGTAAGCTGCTTCTCTGCTAAGTTTGCCCAAGAGGAAAATGATAACATTCTTCATCTTAACAAGTTTCCTGTAAAGCTGCATATATGAAAAATGGGCCCATTCAACCCCTGGGGGAGGAAAGAAGTTACAAATTTTTCATCAAGCTTTGTGGATCAGTATTGAACGTTTTCTCAAACATCAAATGTTTCCTTACCCACCTCCAGCATCTGTCCCCTGCCTTCAACCCCTACCTCCAGCTGACAAATAGAACCGGATTTATTACAACCTGAGCAGCATGAATTCTAACATTGTGGAGATGGGCACGCTATTGGCCTTGAAAAACTGTAAGCCGAGGTTTGCCAGCACTCTAGATGGTGATAAAGGACGTGGGGCTTATTTCATCGTCAACTAAGGAAGCACATTGAGGGACCCTGGGGTATTCAGAAAGGGAAAAGACAAGCCACACCCTCACAGAGATGAAAATCTCTTTGTGAAAATAAGGCATCCACATGTGCAAGATTAATGCCTGCAGAAGGGCTAGATCATTCCTTCCTAATTAGTCACGTGGTAAACAGCAACGTGCTCGAATTCCAAACAGGCCATATCTCCTGTGTCTGAAGTGATCTGGAAGATTTTTATGAAAGGATTCCCAGTGGGAATAGGTTATAAAGTAGTAGCAGAGCTGGTAATGATGAATATTTACTGTTTCTTATTTGTTTTCTCATTGTTCATGTGTAATAATGAATACATTACTCATTACTTCTAATCAGTGGATATTGTTATGTAAATTTCACAGCAATTATCTATACCTTTTTAGCAGGGTATTTTAATTCCCATTTATGTAATTTTGCTTGAATATGCATTTATTTATTTATTTATCACCAAACAAATAGGCATCTCCGGAAGCTCAGAGATACGTAACGTAGTATGAAGGCACTCGTGTGGTGGGTGGTGGTGACGTGCAGCATGGGTGACCCAAGGCCTTGCTGCTCAGACGTGGGCCATGCACCTGCAGCGCTGGCATCACCTGGGAGCTGTGCGAAGTGCAGGGTTTCAGGCCCCACGTCAGACCCGCTGAACCAGAAATCTGCATTTTCACAAGGTCCCCCCATAATACACATGCACATTCAACGGTGAGAGTCACTTTTCTCAGTTATTCTCATGAAGCACTCCGTGTTCCATTCTGATCTGATTCTGTTGGAGCTCGTTACAAAATTGTGAAGGTGGGTGTTTAATCACTCTATTTGTGGTTTTTTCTGAGCATGACACATTATTTGATAGAACAAAGTTTTGTAGTATTATGGATGAATGATCCTGGCCATCGCTAAAAGTTAAGTGAATACCTAAATTATTTTCCCAGCACTTGGAGTCTTTCAAAACTCAAACCATGTTTTGAAAAGCACCATTTTCCCTTTTATATCTAAGTCCATATGAATTCAATTTTGTGGGAAATTTAAGCCACATGTTTCTGATTCATTTACACTTAACCCTTGAGAAGGTTGTGTTACAACGGCAATTGCCTGTCCAAAAAAATCTCAGTCTTTTAGTAAATCCTTCATAAGGATCGAGAGATGGGGAAAAGAGAAATGGGGAGAAGCCACTGGAGAGAGCCCAGAACAGCTGGGGCTGGGGTTCAGCACCATGAAGCTGGAGGCAGGTCTGAGCAGAGTCCGTGTGCGGACAGCTTCTGTTTATCACACATCTTTGGCAGGGACAGGGAGGGATGACACAGTCCCATGTGCTGGAAAGAAACGGGCATGTGTACGTCATGCAGCATAGACAGAACCCTTATTTCTTACTACCTGTGCATTAACATCTCTCCCTTCCCTCCCAACTGTATCCATATCACTGTGTGAGATGGCTGTGTTGTGACCCCCGTGAACCAACCTCTTGCATGGGGGGACAAAGTTCTGTCCCCGTAGTTGCTGGGAAAGCCTCTGTGGGTGACAGGATGAAAGAAGCAACTTTGATGATCTTCACTTTGAGTATTATAGTTTGAGCTGATGTATAACCAGAGAACCTGAAAAATTCATTAAGCTTCTTTTCGCCTCTTGGTAAAGCTTGTCTTCTTGCTCATGGAATCATATATTCACTGTGACAGCTTTTTTTTGATTGATGGATAGTATGTATAAATGCATGTGTACACACGAGAATATATGTCATGAATAAAGAGTGAGTGTTTATGGTGGGAGAAAACAATGATCAAATGAATCATGTTTTCTGTTTAGACCTCTGTCCCTACATTTAGTGAGTTTGTTTAGATAAGAGGACTTGGCTTGATTACAGTTCTTAGTAGCCATTGATAAACGAAAGGGCATTTGAATTCCATGTCTAACACATTATTCCAGGGAACCAGTAAATACATATTCATATGACAGATGCTCTAATCAAGGCTGAAGGTCTTACTTAAATATTTTAAAAAGCAACCTTGGCACTTGAAGGCAAAGCAAATGCGAGCCAAGATTGTGATTTTGCCAGTTTTCCCCTTGCTGTAGGCATTCACATGATCGTCTTTTGTTGTGGCATGTAATGCCTTCAAACATGCCATGCCCTTTTTCTCGAGAAAGAGCTTTTCTCCTCTGTCATCAGCTGCCTGACTCTTTCCTTCCAGGATCCCCCGATGTCAGTCTGTGAGCCTTCCCTTGCCCTCTGTCTCGGGGCAGCACCCACCATCTGTGCTTCCCACATATCCTGGGCTTTACCTCTCTTCTAACATTGGTGATTCTGGTGTATAATTAACCGTTTCTATGCCTGTCTTCCCCAGGGCAGGGACTCTGCCTTCTGTACCTCTATGCCCACCACCGAAT
The DNA here is from genome assembly GCF_964656455.1 of Halichoerus grypus. Taxonomy (NCBI): domain Eukaryota; kingdom Metazoa; phylum Chordata; class Mammalia; order Carnivora; family Phocidae; genus Halichoerus; species Halichoerus grypus. The sequence continues at coordinate 72,101,673 of NC_135717.1, read as the reverse complement.
GCAAGGTAATTACTCAGTCAAATTGTTGAATGAATAAATCTGTGACTTAAGCAGTATCTCAGACTAGCTCTTCAAAGCTAACCACCTTCTAGGGATGCCCAACTTAAAATCTGAGCTCGTGGATTGAATTTGTTAAGCGTTCTACAGATGAACCCAGTGTTGTCAGTTCATGTCACATGGAAGCCAACCTCGCTTCTCTGAGTAGTCTGGGCTCCTCTCTGCTGGCCACCTTGTGGATACCCACGGTGGGTCGAGGAGCCTGTGTCAAGGAATATGGTGGCTCACTCTGGCCGTCATGACTAGAAAAAGAGTCCCAAGCAGATGTACCCAGAGGGCCTTTGTTCAACTGTTGGAAGGTAAATGCTGTGTGGTTTCCATTAGGCCAGCACGCCCCATACCTCACTTGCTCCATTCTTTAGGTTGTTGAAAACATGTCCCAGTTTTAAAGACTTTCACAGATGACATTTTCACAGTTTCCTTCTGTAACCTATTCCATTATTTGTTTAATAAGTCTCTCTGTCAGAAATGTATTCTTTTGCTCTCATCTAAATCCCAGAATGCCCATTTTCCTCCATTTGGTCCCCAGTAGAGGGGGGAACAGCTGGCCACCTCAAAGTGTTCTCTCTTCATCCCTTGGATCATGTGTCATCTCCTTAGGGTTTCCAAAAGTCTCTCATTATATTTGTGAGTAAAAATAAAACTTGAACTTTCAACTCCCGAGTTTATCACCAGAATATCCAGCTTCCTTGGTCGCCTCCCGCTCTCCTACGGGTCTTCTCCCTCGCTGTTTTCTGTGTCCTTTTGTTACCGTCATGGGAAACTGAACTTATTCCTGCACTCTGTCCTGCATTTGGTCTTCCTCTGCAATTGTAAGCTTCTTGAAAGCAGAGATTGCATGACTCTTCTTTGCATTGTCTGAAATGCCTAGTACCTAAAAATTGAATTTTTAGCAGCTGCTCTTTACTTTGATGTACCTTAGCCCGGTTTGTCTGAAATTGATCAAAAAATGTAGCTGGTAAACTTCATTCCAACTCATAGGGAAAAGTCTGTATATAACAGAGGCATTTTAGAAAGCGAAGCTCAGCACCGACATTTAATGTGAAAAGCACAATGCGGAACAGAGAAGAGTCTGCAGTGTATATAATTTCAGAGTTCTTTAGTCGTCAACAAGGCAGTGGACATTTCTAGGTAGCATTAAAGCATGTTCCGTTACGTGCATTTCCATGGTGCAATCCAATATAGAAACTGAATTTGTCAGTATTACAGATAATTAGGATAACAGTAACACCAGTAATTACTGTGAAGGGATTTCTGTATGGCATAATGAAGGCCCTCAAACTACTTAGGAATTCTTGGATGAAAGAAGATACAGAAGCAAGAGTTCTGGTGTTGAAAAGACAAAAGCAAACTGTGTTTGAAATATGTTACCAAACGTCATGTTTTTATGAGCACAGAGTGGCAAAACATCAGGATACAGCTGTTGATTTTGGATGCTCTTTTCAGAGCCAACGACCCCTGTGCAGGGAAGAGCCTGTCCGGATAATCAGAGTGAAGCGCATCACCCTTGCGATGACTTACCAAATTGTATGCCTGTCCTGGAGATTTCCCCTGATGTCCTAGGAAGTGTTTGGCTAAGTGGAACCACAGAGCTATGTGTGGGCTTTAATATTTAACATCAGAACCAGGCTTTGGCAAGATATGCTGGCATAGCCCAAAACCATACTCTCAGTTCTCTGGATTAAAGGAAAAAAAAAAAACACCAAAATCAGAAACTCATGTTAAAATTAGAGTTTACTATGACATGTTTTATACTAACATAATTTTGCAGAAAAAAAAAATAACCACTCCGTTTTAAATCATAGTATGCAGCAAGACAATTATCTACTAAACTCCCATGATAAACACAAAGGTAATACTAAATAACTATTTCTGAAACTTAGTGTATCATGTTATTATTAACATTTCTGTTGGGGGAGACATCCTTTATTAAACATTTAAGCTACACATCTCAGAACTCTATTTTTGGCAACTGATAGCAAAGCTATAAAATGCAGATAGCTTATATGTTATAGTTCTGTCAAATACTTAGCCTTTTCATTAAGGAAAAAAGAAGAAAAGAAAAACCCCACGTCAAGCCATTACTAGTGGCATGACCTTTGCTCAAAAGATCCATGTTTCAACATAACACTCTTGCACCCCTGGGAGCAGTAAAGGCCAAAGGGCAGCCCTTTCTGTTAATGGTGGTACATGATTCTAGGACACAGGGTCAGTGGATATTTCAATTAGTACCAAGAGTCTATTATTGTACCAAAGGACACAAATAAGTAGCTATAAAAATAATCAAGTTAGAAAACAAATTAGAAATTAATAAGTTTCATGAAACTGCCTTCCATGACTAGAGACATGTTTAAGTCTAAAAAAGCTATTCTATTTGAAGTTGGTAGAATAAGTTCAGAATATATCAAAGAAAAATGACCCTTAAGACATTTTCCTAGTTTACTCAGTTCTGCTTGCTATGTGCTTTCTAATTTTTTTTCCTTTCAGAAGATGTGTTTTTTTCCATTTACCTGAATATGACTTTTTTCCATTTTCTGCAAACCATAGGAGTCATTTCTTGAGTTGTTGGGTTTTTGGTTTTTGTGTTTTTTTTTTTTAACATTTCTTTAGAGAATGAAAATGTCTTGTCACTTATGGAGCACCTTTTCATAGTGTTTCTAGTGTAGACGATCATAAAGAAAAGGCGTTCCTGGGAGCCTAACTGCGCATGGCACCACGTGCATCGTAACCCATCACCCACCAAAATGCGCCTGCTGGCAGTCAAGCAATGATGGTGGATGTTCACAATGACCCTGAGGTGTTCGGTATGATTTTGGGCGAAGGATACTTTGTTATAGTCAGACATTTTGGAAGTAAGATATATGAATAATAATTAGTGAACAATATTTAATTGCCTATAATGGATAAGTGGGAGATTTCTGCAGCCAAGCCCGCCTGCCCCCAACAGGTTATCGTTTCAGACAGACGCACGGACACAGGCCCTCTGGCAAACAGATTTAAAGACAGTGGAAATACTGACCCAACACTGCAGTGGGTATAAATCTTTAGTGGTACACCAGGTTTACATCATTACTGCCCAGACAAATTGGTCATGCTTTTTTATTCTCACAAATCACTCTCTTTCTTGATAGTTTTGTTTTGCAAATAGTGACCCAGACAGAGTGTATCATTTCAGATGGAAAATTCAGGATGTTGATACTGAGTTACACCAGCCACCCTTCCTTAACCAGAAATGCAGAAAAACACAGGTTACCAAGATCTTTAAGGTTTACTTTACTTTGTGTTTCTAAAAGAGAAGTATTTAAGGAGAATTAGAGATTGGGTGTTGGGGGAGTAGGGGAGGTGTCTGCAGAGTTTTCTGAGTGGCCTCTCATCTGTCCCAGCCATGGGCTTAAAGTCCTTGAGGCCTCCTGAGCTCTTTTTAATGCAAGTGAAATTTCTGGTGTTTCCATCTGCCAGTTCAAAATGGAATTTAATCTTGAGACTGAGGGAAAGAATTAACATTCATCAGTACTTCTTAAGAAAGAGCACAGTCTATGCTTTGGCACACACCAAGCTTTATTACTAAATTTAATTTTGTTTTCCAATTAATTTTATCCAATAGAACAACTGTTTTCAAAGCTAATATTTTATCAGCAATAAAGTAAAATCCCTTATTCCTACTTCATATCTTTGAGTCTAGCTCATTGAATTTAAGGGAGGGATGATGGAAAGAAAGAGAAAACTGGCTGATTTTTCAAGACAAAGTGAGAGCATTAACCAATATAGGGATAATAGAAGGAGGGAAGGCTTGGGGAGAAAGATTTCATTTTTATATATAACAGGTTCAAATTGTTGTCAGCATCTCCAGGTGCGATACCCAGCAGGCAATTAGGTTAATGGATGTGGTTTTTAAAAGAGAGTTCAGAGCTGGAGAGGTAGAGTCCCCTGCATGAAAATGATTATTGATGTCACAGGATGGACTAGCCTATGGAGGCTGCAAACAGAGATAAAAAATGAGTCATAATTTGGGGTTCTCCCCCCAAAATATGGAGAATTCCCATTTTATTCAAGAGAAAGAGAGTTGGCAGCGTCGATTTTTGCAAGAAACACGAAGACCAAAAAGAAGCCACTCACGGCATTAAGCTTCTAGAAAATCATTTGAGATTGCAGTGGGAGCCACTGAAGCCAAATTGCCAGATGTTGAGAAGACAGTGTGACGTGGGAGTGGAATGTCAGTGACCCTCATGCAATGTTGGGTAGAGAAGGGTAGAAATGGAACTTGGTATTTATGACTCAATTGAATAGGAAGGCCAAGAAAAGGTCATGAAGCTGAGATAAATCAGCCAGCAAGGAAGGAGGCATTGATGATACAAGGGGAAAGTAACTCAGGCAGTGAAGTCCCAATTACTCATCCAGAATGAGCAGAGGTGGAGACGGAGGTGTGCTGGCAGGTGGGTTGAGGGGACTGTGAAATTATAGACACAAAGAGTTACCAACCAGAACGGTTTTGCTTCTTGGGTCGTGATGAAGTTTGTCCCCATACAGCACCTTGTAAAATACGAGATACTAAGTAAGATTTCAGTAAACACATGAGTCTGGCTTTTAACACTTCTGATTTTGCCCATTTAAATATAAGCATGTTCTAGCATGCTGGAGGCATGAAGGAAGGCCAAAGCAAAATTTGGTGTGTACATAGCAAAAGGGAATTGGAAGGGCTAGCAAACTTAACAGGGATGGGAGAGAGGCTCCATGTAAAAGTGACAGAACTGAGATTTACCTTGCTTTTCAAAGAGAAGACTGGGTGGAGACCTCGTTCTTATTCTCAGAAACATAAAGTTTTATGAGGATGAGTCTGGCCAGTTTTCCCCTCCTCTTAACGGAGGCCAAAATAAGGGGAAATGAGTTTAAATTAAAGGCGATTCTTTCATCTGTGTCTTAGAAACTTGAAGAAATGTTAGGATGGGATTCTAACGGGCTGTGGAGAATCTTTAAGGGGGGAAAAAAAAAAGCTTATCTGTTTTAAATAATGTACATTCAATTGGCTGCAGTCAAGGATCAAAGCAGGGTGATTTCTTGAAAACTTTCCAGTTAGTGACTTGATAACTTCAGTGGGTGAAGTTTGTTTGAGAAATGCTACTATTTGTTTTTTTTAGCCTATACCAAAACTATGAAATAAAGCACTGTGTGTGTGTGTGTGTGTGTGTGTGTGTGTGTGTGTGTGATGTCTCTAGGAGGGACATTAAAGTCGTACTTAATGAATTTTGAAAAAAGAACAACTACGTTTATATGTTAGTTTTAGATTGTTTGCAGACAGTGAAAATACAGGTCTTCTTTAGCAGTGGCTATAAAACATGTCTCCAGAAGTTGTCATTGGACTTTGCTTAAATGTTTCTCAAAAAAAAAAAAAAGAGAGAGAGAGAGAGAAAGAAAAAAAAAATGGTCTCTAGTTCATTCAGACCTCTAGTTCTGACCCTGATTCTTTTGTCTTGCATTGTCTTATTTTCTGGTCAGAGTAATTCAACAGGTGTGATTCCTCATTAAAAGCTTCAGAATATTCAGACAGATTACAGACTATGTTTGTTGTAAGTGTATTCTAATGATACTGAATGACCTGAAATTACCCAGTTTGTGTTAATCCCTGGAGATTACAAGAATTACACCAGTCGCAGGCAGAAATTGTATGCACTTGCCCATCACAAAAATAAACTGTGATCATGCTTCGATGTTCTTAATAATGTTAACAGTTCAGTGAAAAGAGTCCGCAGTGGAGATAAACAGGAACTTTGCCACTAATCTCTCACAGGTTACTCAGAAACAGAAGGAATGTTTTTTATGGCCATCCCTTCGTTTCTCTTCATTATTTGGTTGCTCTTTGAGTACAAAGCTGTTTATGTCTCTGCTTCAGGCAAAGGCTCCGTGAGTGATTTGCTCTTCATTGCTTTACACAATTTGACCAAGGTCCGTGGTGTTTTAAGTAATCAATCCTCGCTCCATGTTCACTTTTTTATGTATTAAAAAAGTAATACTCATGTAAAATAACAAATAGAATAAAATTCCAGTTTAATTACTTTGCTTATTACCGCTTTCCCTGGGGTGTTTATTGTTTTTGGAACCCGTTGTTATGAGAGTAGTAAGAAGCCATCACAGAGCGCTAACGTGACTCACTGGACCCCTCTCTGGGGAGCCTTACTGCCGCGCATGCCTGGTTCGCTGTCCCCCAGCAGCGCATGCGCAGGTCCCAGCTCTCGAAAGTCCTCTGGCACAGTCAGCAGACTGTGGCACGCACACCGAATGACCCCCCACACGCACCGCTCCTCATCTGTTTAGGCTTTGCCTGTGGCTGTTCTTGCAGTACAGAAGGAGAGTTGAATACTTGAAACAGACTATTTGGCCCATAAGGCTGAAAATATTTATTTGGCTATTTATAGAAAAAGTTTGCTAGTGGTTCTCCATCCCCCTGTAAATTATTTGGGCTCTGTGTCTTTCTAGTTTTATCTCCCACTCTTGTCTTACTCTTCGTCACTTGGGCATCCTGTGTCCCAGCCAAACTGACATTCCTTTTTTTTTTTTTTTTAATATATCCTTCATCATGCCTGTGTTTTCATCTCATGCCCTTTTCTGACCTCTGCAAATTCTTCTTCCCTTTTAAGTTTCAACACACGTGCTTTCTCACCCAAGAAGTTGTATCTGATTCCACCAGCATGGATTACTCTACTTGTAATCTAAGTGTCTATCCTGCGTTTTATGGGTTCTTCCTATCCCAGTCCGTAGCGTGTCCACGAGCACAGGCCTCTCCCCAGACTTAACTTCCAGGATAATAAGGGCTCAGCCCTCTGGGTGTGTCTGTTCTGTGAGTCCCAGCACAGGCTGTTGGGCTTCAGTCCCCATCATCATCAGCCTAGTGAGTGACAGATCACTTGTTCTTGATGTCAAAGAGCACTACATGAAATCACCGGATAATCACAAAAGCATTTAAATTCATCTATGCTAATGGAGTCCCTAGATAGTTCTAGCTTTCTGTGCCCTGCACAGAAACTCTACCTGCCGGTTTGGGCAACTGTTTCCAGCTCTGAAATAATGGGGTTTCAGATTCCCATGTGGTCATGGCCTCTGTTTGAGCAGCTCACTCCAGAGTTGGGGAGATGAGTCTGAATTCTCACAGTCCTTCCTGCCAGTAGTCTGCGGCCGGCCGATGGCTTTCAACACTCATCAGAGGACACTTTCATTGCTTGCGGTATCCTTCCAGCCCATCAGGTCAACTTTTAGTGGTGTTTCCTTACTAGTCACTTCAACTTATCTCGTGAAGTTAGAATTCAGGTGAGCATTATACGCTTAACTCAACACAGATACACCTTGTTCTTCACCTTCTTAGCACAATTCTAGTTAAGTTTACTATCAGCATATATATTTGTGTATACACACACACACACACACACATATACATAAAATCTCATATCTTTCCTACTCTAGTCTTATTCATCTTTTGATCCCAAACAGGGATCCCATAGTCTTATTCTATGTCTTATTCATCTTTTGATCCCAAACAGGGTAACATACTGCCTTTTACTCACTGTACACTGTAGAAACATTTGAATGAATCCATTCCTTATCCTCTTGGCATTGAACTTCAATTGAGGCCTTCCCCTCAGTTCATGCTAACGCTGTTCTCTCTTTTATGATGCTTCTCCCTAGTTTGCACTGGCCTAAAAATGAATCTCACCTGGGATGATTAAGTCTTCTTCCACATGCTTCCTCAGTTGGGCCTGTGTACTAGAAACAGGTCCCAAAGGCACTTTTCTCCTTTTCTGACAAGTTTTGCAGTAAGTTAATGGCTATATTGTCCTTTCGTCCAGCTGGTCAATAATGGCACGCTGTGAGCAGTCAGAGTTTACGTGTCGGCAAGATGTCTGGAGGTATGCACCATTGTTCTCTCATGTTCTTTTGCCATTGGAAAGCAATTGCTTTGAACACCAAAAAACGATTACAGAAGATTATACCTTTTAAAGGCAATCTCTGCATCTTGTTCAGTGTGAGAACACAGTCTGCAAAATGTAGTGTGACTTGCACAGCAATTACTCACCTTGTTAGATCTAATTTCAGAATGCCTCAATTGCTCATTATTTTAGCACATTTTTTAAAATGTACCCAACAGCAGTGTTGAAACTGCAGTTCTCTTGAAGACTGTTGTGTTGGTGCCTACTGATTGCACCAAGCTATACACACTTTTTTCAATTTAAGCACTTAGAGGACACTGAGATCAATTTCTTTGTTTACTGAAGTCTTGTTAATTTCACATAACTATGTCATGCGTTGAATATGGTGACTCTTCCAAATAACCAAAGCTTGCTACATTTAGGAACCAAATTTTTTTTTCTATATTATCTTTAGTATTTAATAGGAATTTTTTAAAAGATTTTTTCATTTATTTGAGAGAGAGCAAGAGTGCAAAAGCAGGGGGCAGAGGGAGAGGGAGAAGCAGACTCCCTGCTGAGCAGGGAGCACAACATGGGGCTCAATCCCAGGACCCCAGGATCATGACCTGAGCTGAAGGCAGATGCTTAACCGACTGAGCCACCCAGGTGCCCCAATAGGAATTCTTTTAATGTATTTTTAATGATTCCCTATCTTCTTCAGCAGTGTACTCAAATGATAATTAAACCTTACTTGATGGTTCTAGGTCATCTATTTGCATTGATTATTTCATTGAGTTATTAAGATATAAAGAACTGAATGCTCTTATAGTAAATAACAGATTTAACAGATTGTTAAAATATTTTAGTCTGTTTTTATAAGGCTTCATCTGTAGTCATCTATGATTTTTCACATCTAATCTTGTGTCTTTGATGCTATTAATATGCTGTCTTATGTTACATCCAAGTTCCAGGGTGAATATGTTAAGATGACTGACTGCCATCCATATAGAACCCACTCCTCATGTGAAGGCAGTATTGTATAGTGATTACAAGTGTGCACTCTGTTTTAATCCCGGTTCTGCTACCTCCTAGCTGTTAATCTTCGGCAAGTTACTTAATCTTTGCATTTCTCTCCTCACTTACCTCATCTATTAAATGGGCTTAATAGTACTTGCTTTCTAGAACTGTGAGGATTAGATGCATAAGACAGTGTCTAGTGTATGGAAAGCTAAATAGCTGTATTATCCGTTTTTGTTGTGGCTAACTAATGGATAAAGTACCTCAGAGACTTTCAGATTTTGGCCAGTCATATTCTAGGTCTGAGGATCACTAAGAGTATAGATTGCTTTTCCTGTCTCCCACAATTTTTAGATTACCCTACCCTTTTCTAGAAGTCATACAGATGTAGAATAAGTAGAGTCAGCCTTGTATCTACCTATGTAATTTAATTGGTAGTTAGCCTAAACTAGAGTAAGAGTTAGTTGCATATCTGCCTATGTGCACACACTGTTGAGTACTGTGAATAACCACCCACCCCGAACCAGAGCGCTGAGTGCTTCACTTACACCAAATCACGACAACTCAGAACAGCCCATCACTAGTTGTGGAGACTAAAAAAAACGTTACCATAGCCAGCAGAATCTAAACTTGGGCCTTTCTAAAACCATACAATGAACTAGATTCTTACCTCCCCTACCCCTCAAAGAACATGCAACTGTCCGTACAACACCTATCACCATGGGTCTAGTTGGAAGGGATTGCTTATCACCTATGACAAAATCCCACACTTGAAACTCTGTGGTTGTTTGGTTCCACATACTCCATTTCTCTTTTCAAGATTTGAGAAAGCTAAATGCCACAATTCCATCCTCACTTTTGGAAATATCAGATGGAATGATACAATCAGGATGAGTATCTCCAAGTTCTTGCCTGCCCTTAAGCCTTCCAACCTCAACAGTCCACCCATCTTTAGTAGGTTCAAGGGCTACCCTGTCCAGAATTAAAGCCACCAGCCACAACTGGCTCTTTAAATTTCAATTAATTATAATTAAATGAAGTTAAAAATCCAAATTTTCTTTTAATTAGGCAAGTCAAGTGCTCAATAGACACATGTAGCTAGTGGTGACCATACTGCACCCATGTAGAACATTTCCATCATGGCAGAAAGTTGGACAGTGTTGTAGAAGGATATTCACAGGGACATGTGATACATACACGTATTATGAGCTAAGGTTTGGGATTTGTGTCCTTGTTAGTCCACTGCTGTACATAGGACAGGATCTCTGGGGAGCTTCAAGGCTTCCTCTTGCCTTTCAGAATGAAACCTGGGCTGACCAGAGTCAGGCCTGAGTAGAGGCTACTTTTCGGTTTCTCCCGGACCCCACCTGTGTCTTGCCTGTTCTTAACCGTGATGGACAGTATGAAATGGAAGAGAGAGGAAGCTGTTCAAGAGAATCACAGGAGCAGAGATGCCAAAGAGAGAAGAAACCCAAGAGAGATTTCTCCAGAAGATTCTAGGATCTTTAACTTCTTCCATGAAAGTGATTATCTACTTTTGGGGTCTTAGTGATTCTATTTGAATCATACCAAAACTTCTTTCTTGGAAGGAAATGGGAGATGGACAACTTTTAGGTTTAAACCATGAGTCACCTCCCATCGTTGGGTTATGAAATCATCTTAGTAGGTTGGTATCAGCCATTTTTAAGGAGAATGAGGTAGAATAGAATAGATAATATCAGAGTATAGTAGATATAGAAATTTTTTTTATAATCTTTACTTCAGTTATATATATTATATATTTATGTACATTTATACTGGTTGCTATGTAAAATATTGTGGGCTGTGGTCAAAGTCTGAATAATACTGAGTGAGAATTATAGTTAACACAATAAGTAGAATTCTTTCTCTAATTTTCTAATGTCTCTTTCCATAATAGTGTTACACTTGCTTTGTCATATGTTTTATGTCATCCTTTTGTGGGTATCAGAACCATGAAAAATCCTGCATAGAAAGCAGGTGATGGTCCCAAATCCTTAAGTATGAGGCACAAGTTTGGAAATCTTGGAAATATATGATGGAAAGAGTTCTGTTATGAAATTTGCAGAGTTGAGTGGAAGGAATCCTTTTTAGTTGGTTTTATGGGGGGAATATTGTTTATGTGCTCATAATGTTCTGTGTTGGGAGGTGCACACACAGAATATAACTACTTGTACAAGATAATTAAGGAAAATGGAGGTAAAGAAGAGCATATCCCTGGAAAGCATAGATCAGAGGTTCTCATTCATTCAACAAATTCATGGCGCACTTATTTAACTGGCATTGGGATCAGGGCTAAGCCCACAAAGATGAATATGGTGAGGTCCCTCCCTTCAAAAAGCTTGTTGTCTAATTCCAGAGAGACAAGTCCAGTAAGCAAACACCTGCAATGCACACGAGTATAAGACAACACAGGGGGCTGGTAGGTGTAGATGCGTCTTAGCCAGAAAAGGAGTATTTTCATCCTTGAGACCTTGCTTTGTCAAACCAGAATTTTCTGCCCCACATCACCTTCATCTTCCCCACCAAGTTGAAAATCTCTGCCCTTGATAGTGTATGTTCTTATGTAAAGTTCAGTGAGATCAATGCACAGCCATTCATAGGATTTATAAGTAGGTATAAAATGAGATTTTAAAATTCAGTTTGAGTCTTTTTATAGAATAATCATGTTCATGATTCAGCACAGGTTTTTTTCATGTTACATTCATACTCAAGGGCTGCTTTTTTCCCACTGAAAGAATGCTAACAGGAATAAATTGAGTGGGATGAGCCTTCATTGTCACCTTTTTTCTTCGCTTAAGTATTTATAGTAAGAAGATTAAATGTGCAGAAGCTGTTCTTCCCATTCATGTAAACCAAAGATACAAGGAATTTAGGAAGTGCCTGGGCGGTGGTTTGGCCTAATGAGAAGAGAGCATCGAAATGGCAGCCAGGCAAGTTGGAGCCAGGCGCTTCTGGGAGGCTGAGACCTGGAAGTGACCAGCTCCAGCAGCCTGGCTCCTGCTGGGGACCTGGGTGGGGGCTAGGAGCAGGACCTGTTCACGCGGAACCTTGACTGGCAACTCTCACCCATCACTTCTCAGTTTTCTTGAGGGAGCACTTACAAGAAAACCCTTTCCTTTTAACCCCTTACCTCCTGTTGACCATTAGTTCCCATTTACAATTTCAAATTAGGACATGTGGCTTGACCATGAGCAGTCTGTTTATGGACATAGAATATCTGAAGTTGTGGTTGCTCTATAAAGATATGAAGTATAATCTTTCAGTTGAATGCCTGTCTCTTGCGTCTTGGTCCTGTGCCTTGCAGTTATCAGAGTAGGAAGCCGGTCAGAGGTGTGAGCCGCGCAACCCTTTTGGACTACGCTGAAGAGCTGTGTTTTGCTCTCCTGCTTTAGTAAAGAGATCGCAGTGATTGGGCAGTGTTGTGTCTGCCTCCTACTTCTGAGCAGGATGGTCCGCACAGATTGCGCCCGCATATAGACAGACGCTCAGCTCCCAGAGGACCTTCTTGTCCTCCAGTGGCCATCACTACTCCACTGGGCTCCTTCCACTGGTTCTCTGCTGCTACCATGGAAGTCAAAAACACGACTATAAATATACATACACATATGTATACCCACACATGTTTTTAAAGGGCTTATGGTTTCTGAGAATGGTGAAAGGAAAAACTGTGTAAAGCAAAAACGCCCGAAGGATGGTGTATCCTGGCCCACCACCCATCTTCAGAGCTTCCTGGTGCCTCAGTTCCTGAGTCTTTCTGGAAAATGCAGGTCCAGTGCTTTGACTCTGAGCATCTCCCCCTGACCCGGACTTAGATTTCTGTCCTTCCCAGCATGCTGTCTCACTAGCCTTCCAGCTCCTAAAATCTCATTTATTTTTTTTAAAGATTTATTTATTTATTTTGGGGGGGAGGAGTGTGCATGAGTGGGGGGAGGGGCAGAGGGAGAGAGAGAGTGAGAATCTCAAGCAGACTCCCCGCTGAGCCCCAACTTTGGGCTCGATCCCACGACCCTGAGAATCATGACCTGAACTGAAATCAAGAGTCGGATGCTCAACTGACTGAGCCACCCAGGCGCCCCTCATCTCATTTATTGTGGTTTCCTCTGTTGTGACTCTCTTTATCCCTGTGGTTGTAAGACTTTTTCGTTTCTTTGTTGTCGTTTTAGTGGGGTTTTAGAAGAGATCTGGCTTCATGTGTGAGTTCAGTCTGTCATGTTTGGGGCATCTCAGAAGCCTCTTTTTAGGAAGAATTCCATTCAGGCAGGGATCCCAAACCTCTTGCTGCCTCTTAAACCTGCCTCACCTTCACGTGGTCTAATCTCTGAGCCTGGCCCACACAGATTTCTCACTCCAAGCTCATCCGAAGTGCAGGGAGTCTGAAATACATCTGGTCCAGGCCTCACCTTTCCATTAAGAATTGGTAGCCCCCCTCTTATTTTCACAAAAAACTATACATTTACTTTTCACTTACGACCTTATCTGTTTTTTTAGATTTATTTATTAAAGAGCAAGCAAGAGAGAGAGCACAAGGAGTGGGGAGAAGCAGAGGGAGAAGGAGGTGCAGAGGGAGAAGGAGAAGCAGGCTCCCCGCTGAGCAGGGAGCCCGAAGCGGGGGCTCAATCCCAGGACCCTGAGATCATGACCTGAGCCGAAGGCAGCCGCTTAACTAACTGAGCCACCCAGGCGCCCCACGACCTTATCTATTATTATATTACCCAACTGTTGAGTTTAGGAACCATTTTGCACATCTAGGTATTCTGAACAATTTGCATGTTACCCGACATTTAATAGGCACTTAATAAATAACAATGGTAATTGTCACTACAAATTACAGAAATATGTTATAGCAGTTTTAAGTCTTAACGAATCTTCCCATATGAACTGGGAAGACACATTCTCAACCCAAACCAATGAGGACCAACACCGGGGGGTGGGGGGGTGGCCGCTACACTGGCAGGCCTGGTGTCATGGGTGGTGGGGATGCAGGGAGGATGTCGCGGCCACCTGTGCCACTCTGTCTCTCACACATTAAAAATGAAAGGTGATATGTGAAAGAGGGGGACACTGTCTGGAGTGAAACAGACTCTTAAGCAAATATGCTTTAGTTTCTTCCACGTGTGGCCCAGACATTCAGCACTTGGAAATAACCTTAACTGCTCACCTGGCCACCGTGGTGCCTTCCGGATGAGGTGATGTCGGGATTCGTCTGTTGCATCCGGGGCTCAGAGTCCACGCAGTCTCTATTCCAGGCATCGCTAAGTGAGTCCACTGCCAGGAAAGCTACCACGTGTGGGTGCTGAGGGGATTCACTGTGGCTATAAAGCTTGTAGCATTTCTTTTCATTTGCACTCACTGAGAAGAGAGTTTCACTTGAGTTTGCCCAACCCGTATTATTATTTTACGTTTCCGCAGAGAGTTTTTCATCGTTGTCTCCCGTCCCCACCACGGTGCACACCGTCATTTCTGTGGCAAGTCTGTTTGTCAGAAAACTCTAATTGCTTTATGTGTGAGAACATTAAACTGCAATAAATTTATGTACACAGCTGCTCCATTACTAGAGAACAAGTTTTATCTCCTAATAAATTGATGTTTCTTTTTAGTGTCAACTAAAACCAAAATTTACATCCGAGGAAGTGAACCTTAACATTAAGTAATTGCTTCAGTGCTACCAGTGGTAAGAAGGGGTCCTCACCACCCAACTCTAAAAAGGCCGGAGCGAGGGAAACGGTTTTTCCCTCTGTTAATTGTTTCTTGAAAGCATAATTGCACAATGGCTTTAATTGAAATAGGAATAGAAGCTATGCCCTTTTAAAGCAGATACTGTAAATAGTGTCATCATTTGGTATGAGTTATACCATCAGGGAAAAGACTAAAAAGCTTATTTATGTTGAAGGATAACGAGGGAAAAAGAGATTTGCTTTGGTGGTTTGTCTGGTGTTGCATTTAAGATAATGGAACAGACACTTAAAATTCTCTGGACTTTGATTAATATTTAATTGATCTTTTCTATAAGACTTTGAGCTGAACTGATTCCTAATAAAAGACACAACTTGGACAAAGGATTTATATGAATTTGACTTACTTTTAGAAGGTCTGAATTAAATTGGCCAAAGGCTGGTTTTCTTATTTCTGTGTTTATTATACTGCAAATGTGGTACTCTTTTAGAAATGGTGTACATTAAACACTTCAAGTGGCTGATCCCATGTGGAATAAATATGAAAAAGTATCGTGTTACTTTATGTTCATATTATGAACTGAAAGTTTATTATATATACGTGTGCATGAGGGAGAGAAAGAGAGGGAAGGAGACGGGGAGAGATCTCTTCATTCAGGTGTGGCGCAGATCGGAAAACTTTCCCCCAATTTCTTTGCATCAGGGAGATTTGAGCAATAGAATGTCGACACAGCAGCCAAAATAAAGCCAAACTTAATCCACATATCTGCATTGTCCTAGGCCTGTCATCTCCTAGCTTGTTACCCTCAGCCTGTCATTTTCTCTCTCTGGGCCCCAGTTCCCTCATCAATAAAGTGAAGGGGTTGGTCTCAATGAATTCAGAGCTACTTTAAAATCTGAATGTTCTTTAATTCCAAAAGCAATGACTTTATTATGATCACAGAGTATGGTTAATAGTATAAGATTTTGAGTGGTCAGTCATTCCTTCCCTACCATGTAACTAACACTTAAATTTTCCTTTTCTTTGCCTTTAACCTTCCATTCAGTGCTTTTCCCAGCCATGTCTGAATTGGAAGAAAGGAAAGTAAATGGTCCGAGTGCAGATTGCATATTGTTCTATGCCAGTTCTATCAGTTATCTGGGAAAGGATTAAATATTCCTTTTTTTTTTTAAGCCAGGGTGTTTTTTTAATGGCATTTGAATAAAATATTAAATGCCATGATAGAGACCAGCACACCCTTAAACACGTAGTTAAGCAATCTGTGATGGCCTGGCTCTAGCATTTTGGAATAGTTCTGAAGTGGATGGGATGACTTTTTTGGAACATCTCTGCTAGCTACAGGGAAATTTTTTAAAAAATAAAAGGAAAATCCTGTGAAAAATCTAGTAAGAAGCATGTTGGTTCTCCAGGGTAAAATTAAACTGTTTAACTAGAAGGTGACTCTCTTCCTCTTCAAAAAATCTAGTCTTCGTCTTCCATAAAGCAATTTTAAGTTAAAAAGAAAAAAAAGTGCCAAGTATTATGATATTTAGTTGGCATGTTCATTTCATGGCAATTTCTAAAAATCTCTTAGTAATATATATATATTATCATATACATATATGAATCTTGTGTAAGTTACATGTACTATATTTAAACTCTTTATAGTACTCGCAGTCGACTTTTACTATCAACATTACTGTAAAGATTTAGTGTTGTTATGTCTTTGTTTATGGGATCCATTGTTGCTATCTCATGGAGTTATCTAGAGCCAACTCCTTGGTCAGAAACATAACCTTCAATTATAACATTGCTCCTATGGGAAAATGTGATCCACTTTATGATGCGGTTTCACATTGTGGTGAAAAGTAGAGAATGCCTGCATTTTTTAAAGTTTAAGCTTTTCAACTCATTATACCATCAGTTATGACTTGGCAAGATGTGAGCAGTGTGTCTTAGTTTGAAGTTTGCTCATGGATTGGATTTGAGTGGGATTTCAGCCCCTCCCCCAAGTGCATACAGAAAGGATTGTAAATGTATAAGTCAAACTTAAGCCTTAATTGGAAAATTTGCTACACATTTATACACTCATGTTTTTGGAATGAGAATTTAATTTGAAATGTTATAAAATAAAAAGATCTCTCTTCTGTGCAATGCCAAACATCTTGATATTCCAAACGTAGACTACAGTTATAGTTACTGATAAATCCTGGCTTTTCTCTTAAAAATTCAAAAGCTTGTTGTCCTTTTGTGCTCCTCCTTGTCATTAATCAGGCTTAACATTATTGGTGACATCTTTAACCAAATATTTTAATTACTGCTAAGATCCTGCCGAGAATCATGGTTCTAAGTTACAAGAACAAAAAATGAAGCTTCTCAAGTTTTTTTGGTTGTTGTTGTTAAATAATTGAAGATGTCCAATCAGCTTTTTAAAAAGATATTATCTCTTTCGTAATAATATCCATTGGGACTTAGAACCTACATAAGCCAAATAGCTCATCTACCAAAAAATGCTGAGACTACAGAGAACAGTAGTCTTGGTCAGGAGAGGGACACCCTGTACTGTGGCTTCTATTCTTTTCATGAGAAAAGTTAGCCAAACTATAGGTGGGATGAGGAACATACTCGGTAACAATATTAACATAACATCAGGAAAATGGGAAGATGAATCTTCGAGGGTTGGACTTAGAAAGGGTAATCATGACAGCAGTACATCACAGCTGTCATATTTAGTTCATTTAAAATTTTGATTTTCTGTAAAGTTTTCTCAATTAGTGAAACCTGAGTGCCCGTGAAGGGAATTAGATCAACAGCCCCTGCGGAGACTCTGTCACCAGCAAAGCAGATGCCACCTGCCAGCAACCCAGGTATCACAAGCCCGAGGGCCCAGGCTGGGGGGAGCAGAGACATTGTGTTGGGACCTCGAAGGGAGTCCCTGCAGTGAGCCTGTAGCAGCAGAAACCAGCAGATCACTAGAGGTGCAGCTCTCTCTCCAACAGCACATTGTCATATCCCATCGGTCCCCTCTTCGTGAGCAACTCGGTCTTCCTTTTTGCTTCACTATCACTATTATACAGCCGCTGTGAAAAGTAACGAAGGTTCTTTTGTAGGGGTGTTGGTTGGAGTTATCAGACATGCTCATCCCTCTTCTACATCCTTGCTACATGTGATCTGATCCACTCCTACAGCTTAAATCATACCTCTGTATCTGTTGATGACCACTGCAGCTATCTCTGCAGTTTTCCTTCTCTCCTGAGCTGCAGGCCTGGATTTATAACAACCTATTCTGTGTCTCTGTCGAGATGTCATTTTAATTCATTGTACTCAGGGTTCATGAAGTGCCTGTTCTGTGCTCAGCACTGGGTTAGAGACGTTCTTATGCCTCATCTCATACTATATGCATACACATGAGATAGATATTATTATTTCTGTTAGAAGAATCAGAAGAAATCACTGCTCAAACTAGAAAGAGAAATTATAGGCTTTATATTCCATACTCAGGAGAGTGGTTACTGTGACCCTCTAGGACATAAAGTTGACTCATGTAGGAGTTATGCCCATCTGATTTCCAAAAATTATTTGAAGCAGTTTGTAAAAATAGCTGTCAAAGTTTAAAAGGTCACAAAAAGATAAAAGATATACTAGGATATTGGTGTGAGTAGCCATACTTGAACATTATCTCGGAGATTCGTGGTAGCCGAGGCAAAAAGGACAACATAAAATCCTTACTCTGTAACTAAAGGAAATACATGTTCAGCCGGAGAAATGCTTGCACTAGCACTAACTTCCAGGTCATTTTTAACATACATACTTGTAAAAGGAAAATTGTGTAACAAAATGACAATTTGCAAATGAAGGATTGTGTAAGATCCATGAATGTTCTTACTATGATCAATTGTTTATGTGATAGATGGAAATATATGAGAGCATCTCTAGAAATACCTTCTCTGGCATTTTATGTTAGGAGTAATTTTTTACATATGTACTTTCCAAAATAGAAATTGTTTCGCAGATTGAATAACGTTTGCGAATATAGGTTGCCAAAAGCACAGAAATATTCATATTATAACCATTTGTCATATAGACTTCTGACCAAAGTTGAAGATTTATTATGTTGTAAAAATACTTCCCTGGGAATTTAAGTTAATATAACGTAGAAGTATTTAGTTTTCTGATCAATATTCTTGGCCTTATTATGAATAGTAAAATGCTCATATAGATTTCTGTAAATGCAGGGCCCCTGGGTGACTCAGTCGGTTAAGCGTCTGCCTTCTGCTCAGATCATGATCTCAAGGTCCTGGGATCCAGCCCCACATCAGGCTCCCTGCTCAGCAGGGAGCCTGCTTCTCCCTCTCCCTCTGCCACTCCCCCTGCTTGTGCTCTCTCACTCTTGGTGTCAAATAAATAAATAAAATCTTAAAAAAAGAAAAAAAAAAAAAGATTTTTGTAAATGCCCAAACAAAAGGGAAGACCACCAGGAAAGGAAAAATTCTGTTTCAGATTTCTCTCAGGAAAATCACCAACAATTTCTATCTAAAACTGCAAAACCAGTTCAACGTTCATGTTTTATCATGGTTTTTAAGAATATTCAAACTATCGGGCGCCTGGGTGGCTCAGTTGGTTAAGCGACTGCCTTCGGCTCAGGTCATGATCCTGGAGTCCCGGGATCGAGTCCCGCATCAGGCTCCCTGCTCAGCAGGGAGTCTGCTTCTCCCTCTCCCGCTCCCCCCTCTTGTGCTCTCTCTCTCTCTCACTCTCTCTCAAATAAATAAATAAAATCTTTAAAAAAAAAAAAAAAAAAGAATATTCAAACTATCATCAATTATTTTTATTGCCATGTTGGTAAATTGATTTTATCAAATGCCATACTACCACCATTTTTTATCAATTATAAGAGTCACAATTTTTCGCAATTTAAAAATCTCTAATATCAAGATATTTCTTCCAATCAATGCCAGTTTGATTGTCAGCATTTTCTTCCTTTCTTAGAGATTTGTCAAATGTGTCATGATCGATTTCTTAAATTCAATGAAATACAGTTATAATTGTTCATTTCATACACATTTCTTACATTTTAGTTCAGTTTGCAACACACACACACACACACACACACACACACACACACCCAAACCCCCAAACCATATTAATTACAGAAACAAAAACAAAAAACTTGATTTTGGCCACAAAAGTGTAGACGGTTACTTTTCTTAAAGTGTTGATGTAAAAAGGACTTGTATGGCTTCGTATTATTGGAAAGATGGAAAATCAACACCTTAACTGAATCCATGATATAAGAAACCTTAGTGACTTTATGGAAACAGTTTAGCAAATTTATATTGTTTCATGTAAATTTGTGTTTATCAAAAACGTTTTCAGGTTTATTAGATGTTCTGCATTTTATCCATCTATTCCATGGACTCCATACCTCTTCATAAAGTTCTCTAGATAATGTCATGCCAAGACTGTGGAGATGACATTTTGATGTCAAAACAAAATAATGTAGTGGGAACCTATAGAAACAATGTTGCAGTGACAAAATGAAATGTCAGTGGAGGTCTATTGTAGCATAATGTCAAAACAAAATGTCAGCCAAAATCCATGGAGACACTATTATGATATCAAAATGAAACAATATCAGAGGCAGTCTGTAGAGACATTACAATATGAAGAAAGACAAAACAAAATGGTATCTACAAAGACCTGTGACTTCTGAGTCTCAGTGAAGCTTCATGTCAGATAATGGGCTTGTGCCAAACACGGAAAATATTTCGGTACAGATCTTGCTTTACTTACAATGGGGTTATGTCCCAATAAACCCGTTGTAAGTTCAAAATATCATAAGTCAAACATGTATTTAATACACCTAACCTACTGAACCTCATAGCTTTGCCTAGCCTACCTTAAATGTGCTCAGAGCATTTACATCAGCCTACAGTTGGACAAAATCATCCAACACAAAGCCTATTTGATAATAAAGTGCTGAATATCTTGTGCACTTTGCTGAATACTGTACTGAAGGTGAAGAACAGAATGGTTGGATAGGTGCATGACCATTGTATCAGTTGTTTGTCCTTGTGATCCCGCGCTGGCTGGGAGCTGTGTCCCCGGCCACTGCCCAGCACCATGAGGGAGTATCACACTGCATGTTGTTAGCCTGGGAAAAGATCTACATTCAAAATTCAAAGTACGGTTTCCACTGAATGCTGATCACTGTCACACCATCATAAAGTAAAAAAAAAGAAAATCATTAAGTCAAACCATCATAAGTTGGGGGGGACTGTCTGTATACATTTTCTAAATCTTTTTTTTGCAACTCAGGAAAATATCCAAAACTGATTCTTTAGTATAAATGTCTGTGTTCGTGCTGATATTTATATCTACATCTCTGCCTGTGTCTAGATCTAAATCAATGTCTATGTCTGTCTCTGACTATATTCTTTCTGGGCTTCTGTTGCTACTGCACACATAATTAGTTCTATTTGGTCTTGGCTTAGCTTCCCTGCACACTAGTGTTTGGACATCAGTTGAACGTAAAAATACAGGGAAGGCAGTGTTGCAATCTGCTTGTAAAGGGTCATACTGAGTTTTAACAGATGCCTTGCTCCATTCCTTTCTCCTCTGTCCTCAGGTATAAGCTGGCACTACCCCTGCCTTGGTGAGTCTTCAGGCATCAAGGCTGGTTTGGAAATGTGCACACGAATTCCTGTGACCTCTGCCCCTTCTGCTCATGATTCAGTAGCGCTCTGGCTAGGTACTTACTCTGCCTGTTTCCCAGCACTTTGAAAGTCATTGAAAGATCAAAAATTCTGTATTTATTGCAGAAAACAAATCTTTATTATAATCTGCAATCATGTTATTTTCCCCAAAACAAAGTTATTTAAGTTAGTAAAGTGTCCTTCCAATCCATGAGCATGGAATGTCTTTCCATTTCTTTGTGTCGTCTTCAGTTTCTTTCATTAGTGTTTTATAGTTTTCAGAGTACAGGTCTTTCACCTCTTTGGTTAGATTTAGTCCTACATAGATATCTTATTATTTTTGGTGCAATTGTAAATGGGATTGGTTCCTTAATTTCTCTTTCTGCTGCTTCATTATTGGTATATAGAAATGCAACAGATTTCTGTATATTGATTTCGCATCCAGCAACTTTACTGAATTCATTTATCAGTTCTACCAGTTTTTTTGGTGGAGTCTTTTGGGTTTTCTATATATGGTATCATCTCATCTGCAAAGTGTGAAAGTTTTTCTTCTTCCTTACTGATTTAAATGCCTTTTATTTCTTTGTGTTGTCTGACGGCTATAGCTAGAACTCCCAGTCCTATCCTGAATAAAAGTGGTGAGAGTGGACATCCCTGTCTTCTTCTTGACCACAGAGGAAAACTCTCAGTTTTTCCCTATTGAGGATGATATTAGATGTGAGTTTTTCCTGTATGGCCTTTATTATGTTGAGGTATGTTCCCCCTAAACCTACTTTGTTGAGGGTTTTTATCATGAATGGATGTTGTAATTTATCAAATGCTTTTTCTGCATCTATTGAAATGATCGTATGGTCCTTATTCTTTCTCTTGTTAATGTGGTGCCTCATGCTGATTGACTTGCAAATATTGAACCACCCTTGCAAACCAGGAATAAATCCCACTTGATCGTGGTGAATGATTTTTTTTTTAAATGTATTGTTGGATTTGGTTTGCTAGTATTTTGTTGAAGATTTTTGCATCTATATTCCTCAGAGATATTGGCCTGCTGTTCTCTATTTTTGTGGTGTCTTTATCTGGTTTTGGTATCAGGGTAATGCTGGCTTCATAGAATGAATTTGGAAGTTTTCCTTCCTCTTCTATTTCTTGGAATATTTTGAGAAGAATAGGTATTATCTCTTCTTTAAATGTTTGGTAGAATTTGCCTGTGAAGCCATCTGGCCCTGGACTTTTGTTTGTTGGAAGTTTTCTGATTACAGATTCAATTTCTTTGCCGGTTATCAGTTTATTCAAGTTTTCTATTTCTTCCTGTTTCAGTTTTGGTAGTTTATATGTTTCTAGGAATTTATCCATTTCTTCCAGGTTGTCCAATTTGTCGGCATATAGTTTTTCATAATGATCTCTTACAGTTGTTTGTATTTCTGTGGTGTTGGTTGTTATGTTTCCTCTCTCATTTGTGATTTTATTTATTTGGATCCTTTCTCTTTTCTTTTTGATTAAGTCTCACTAGAGGTTTATTAATTTTATTAATTTTTTCAAAGAACCAGCTTCTAGTTTCATTGGTCTGTTTTATTGCTTTTTGTTTCTGTTTTTGTTTTTTAGTTTCTATATCATTCGTTTCTGCTCTAATCTTTATTATTTCCTTCCTTCTGCTGGCTTTAGGCTTTGTTTGTTGTTCTAACAAATATTGTTAAAATGTCTATACTATCCAAAACAATCTACATAGTTAGTGCAATCACTGTCAAAATATCAACAGCATTTTTCACAGAACGAGAACAAATAATCCTAAAATTTGTAAGGAACCACAAAAGAGCCCAAATAGCCAAAGCCATCCTGGAAAAGCAAAGCAAAGCTAGAGGCATCACAATTCCAGACTTCAAGTCATATTACAAAGCTGTAGTGATCAAGACAGTATGATATTGGTACAAAACTAGATACACAGATCAATGGAATAGAATAGAAAATCCAGAAGTGAACCCACAACTCCATCATCAATTAATCTTTGACAAATCAGGAAAGAGTATCCAATGGGAAAAAGACAGTCTCTTCAACAAATGGTGTTGGGTAAACCAGACAGCCATATGCATACACAAAAATAAACTCAAAATGGATTAAAGACCTAAATGTGAGACCTGAAACCATAAAAGTCCTTGAAGAAAGCACAGGCAGTAATTTCTCTGACATCGGCTGTATCACCTTTATTCTAGATATAGGTTTCCTGAGGGAAGGGAAACGAAAGCATAAATAAACTATTGGGACTACATCAAAATAAAAAAGCTTCACAGTGAAGGAAACAATCAACAAAACTATAAGGCAACCTATGGGATGGGAGAAGATATTTGCAAGTGACATATCTGATAAGGGTAGTATCCAAAATATATAAAGAACTTATAAAATTCAACACCCCAAAAGTGAATAATCCAATTAAAAAATGAGCAAAAGACATGAACAGACATTTCTCCAAAGAAGACATCCAGATGGCCAACAGACACATGAAAAGATATTCATCATCACTTATCATCAGGGAAATGCAAATCAAAACTACAATGAGATATCACCTCACAAGTGTTAGAATGGCTAAAATCAACAACACAAGAAACAAGAGGTGTTGCGAAGGATTTGGGGAAAGGAGAACCCTCGTGCACTGTTGGTGGGAATGCAAACTGGTGCAGCCACTGTGGAAAATAGTATGGAGGTTCCTCAAAAAGTTAGAAATAGTACTACCTTACAATCCAGTAATCACATTAGTGGATATTCACCCAAAGAATACAAAAACACTAATTCAAAGAGATATATGCACCCCTATGTTTGTTACAGCATTATTTACAAAAGCCAAATTATGGAAGCAGCCCAGTGTCCATTGATAGATGAATGGATAAAGAAGATTTGATATATATATGTAATGGAATATATTCGGCCATAAAAAAGAATGAAATCTTGCCATTTGCAATGACATGAGCGGAGCTAGAGAGTATAATGCTAAGAGAAATAAGTCAGTCAGAGAAAGACAAATACCATATGATTTTACTCATATGTGGAATTTAAGAAACAAAACAAATGAGCAAAGGAAAAAAAAGAGAGGCAAACCAAGAAACACTCTTCACTATAGAGAACAAACTGATGGTTGCTAGAGGGGAGGTGGATGGGGGGATGGGTGAAATAGGTGATGGGGATTAAGGAGTGCACTTGTCATGATGAGCACTGGGTGATGTATGGAAGTGTTGAATCACTATATTATACACCTCAAACTGATATTACACTGCATATTAACTAACTTGAATCAATAATATACAACCTTAAAAAATTAAAAGAGAAAGCATTAAATTGGAAGCTTATTGTACACCTGAAACTAATATAACATGGCATATTAATTATATTTGAAAAAAAATTAAAATAATTTTTTAAAAATTAAGGTGTCAAAGTCTTTGAACAACATTTTAGACAGAAGTGAAAATTTGACTACATGAATCAACTTATAAAGGTCAAAGAGTTTCTTATCCACATTTTAAACATTTTGTGTCTGTAAGTCAGTACTATTGATTTTTTTCTTTAGAAATTTACAAATGCCTGAAATAGACAAAAAGTCAAACTAGAGAAGGGAACCTCTTCTATGAATCCTATACCACAAAATAAGTAAAGATTTTTTCATTTGTTTCAGCTACAGTATAATTTTAAAGTCATGTGTAAGTAATATGATACAATAAAGTCTCAATTAACTAGAAATCAACCAAGCAAACCCACAATTAGCCAATATGTTTGCAAAAGTTTACTTTTAGAAGAAAGAGGTAGATGCCTACAAAAGTGCTGCTATTGGGAGTTTGTCCAAAAAAATCAGTGAGAAAGCAAAAGAGCTTTTGGGTATTATCCTGTAGTTGATGGAATAAGATTCAGCTCAAGTACTTCTTTTTCCTACTCAAATATTCAGTAATGAGAACTAAAGGTCATGAGAATCTTAAAACTTTTTAAAAACCTTAAATGATATCCATTATTCCTTCTATCCAAGAAGGAAGAGACTTTAGTGCTTTCTAAAAAGATTTTCAAAAATAAAAAAATTTAAAAAATAAAAAGATTTTCAAACTCAGGGATTGTAACAAACATACAAAGAAAGGACTTTTGGTAAGCTCTTAGTTAATCAGAGTATCAATTGATTCTTCTAAGACTGATTATTCAAGACCTTATACCAGGTTCAGTTTGCTTATATTAATTCACATGCACTAGCTACAGAACTAAATCTCTTAGAAAATGGCATCAGCTCTGTGTGTGGTGGGGGTGTGCTGGAGTCCTGGACTGTATTCTCAAAGCATGCTTCGGTATCTATAGTTAGGACTGCACTGTGGGAAAAGTCATGAAACATTCTACCATGAACATCAATGGGATAATTTTAAGAGATCCAAGTGGGAGCTGGTCACTATTTGGCAGGAGAATTAAGAGTGGAGGCCAGCAAATATTGAAACAGAGGATTAAAAATTATAGATCATAATCACCACTTTGAGCAGTGGGTGTAAACTTGTGTAATAAACATCTAAAGCCAAACTGTGAATTTCATTACATGTCAAGGAAAAAACTATTTGGAGTATAATGCCAGAACGTGTGTTTGTGGAAGAAAAGTTTGGAAGTCTTGGCTAAATCATAAAAATAAGATTTGCTTGTATTTGGAGCTTTGTAGGTTACAAATTGAATGCTTTAAAAATTTAGTCTCCGAGTAAATATATATGGAAATATTTTTTAAAGTATATATATACACACGCATACATATTCATATGTATTTACATATATGTTAACATATATATAAAAATATAAACATATAGCATGTGTAAATATATAAATATTCCAAAAAGTAATTTATATGCATAAAACATATATAATATCAAAGAATAATATAGAAATAATTCTAAAGCTTGCTGGGGAACATGGGACATAAGACAAAGATCAATATAGTGGGAAAGAGAGAGAGGAAGAAAATCAAAAATTCATTCTGGAAGGTCCACCATATAACTAATATGTTTTCTAGAAAGAGAGAACAGAGATAATGATGGAGAGATTATTAGAGAAATAACACAAGAAATTTTTCCAGAAATGGAGAACTTAAGATTCTAAATTGAAGAATGAACTAGTGCCCCGAAAAATCAATTTTAAAAGGAAGCAGGATTGTGAAGTTTCAGAATAACAGAAACAAAGAGATGATCCTTTTGAAAAGTATACAATAAAGAGTTGGGAATCAGAACGTTAGATTTCTCAACAGCAACATTGGAAGCTAGAAGACCACAGGGCCACATCTTCAAATATTGAAGAGTAGTGTTTCCTAACCTGTGGTTCCATCCCTAGCCAAACTGTCAGTAAGTGGTGATGGTTTAAGCATGTAAAGATACAAGTTTTTGTTTTGTTTTTTTGCTTCTAATACTTCCCCTTTTAGGAAGCTACACAACGTACTCTAACAAATCCCAGGATGATGATGAAGGGAGGTGCCAGGACATCCCCTGTGCAGAAAACTGGAGAGCCAGTGCAGATTGGAGCATGTGGAAACAACACTTGAGTTGGAGGGCTCCAAGAAAAAAGCCCAGGAATTGATAGGCTATGATAGTTTGGATCATGTGGAAATGTGTCTAAGGCTATAAAGAGGGCGAAGATATTTGCAAAAGACCTATCTGATAAAAGACTGTTATCCCAATACAAAGAACTCTTAAAACTCAACAATAATAAAACCAACAGCCCAATTTTATTTTTTTAAAAGATTTTATTTATTTATATAGAGAGTGTGTGAGTGGGGGGGGGAGGAGCAGAGGGAGAGAGGGAGTGGGGGGGGGAAGAATCTCAAGCAGACTCTGCTGAGTGTGGAGCCCGACGTGGGGCTCCATCTCACATCCCTGAAATAATGACCTGAGCTGAAGCCAAGAGGCAGATGCCTAACTGACGGAGCTACCCAGGTGCCCCTCAACAGCCCAATTTTAAAAAAGGATCAAGGACTTTAAGACTTTAACAGTCACCTCACCAGAAAAGATACAAAGATGGCAGATAAGCATGTGAAAAGATGTTTCACATCACATGTCATCAGGGAAATGCAAATTAAAACACCAATGAGATACCACTACATATCTATTAGTATGGCCAAAATCTGACAACACCAAATGCTGATGAGGATGTGGAGCAACAGGAACTCATTGCTGGTGGGAGTGCAAAAATGGTACAGGTACTTGGGAAGACCAAAGTTTGTAAATTTCTTACCAAACCAAACATACCTTACAAATCCAGCAATTGTGCTCCTTT
This sequence comes from Halichoerus grypus, assembly GCF_964656455.1. Classification (NCBI taxonomy): domain Eukaryota; kingdom Metazoa; phylum Chordata; class Mammalia; order Carnivora; family Phocidae; genus Halichoerus; species Halichoerus grypus. The sequence continues at coordinate 72,074,075 of NC_135717.1, read as the reverse complement.
ACCCAAAAGAGCTGAAAATTTATGTCACACAAAAACCTGCACATGAATGTTTATAGCAGTTTTATTTGTAACTGCCAAAATGTGGAAGCAATCCAAATTTCCTTGAGTAGGTGAATGGATATAAACTGTGACATATCCAGACAATGGAATATTATTTAGAGCTAAAAAGAAATGAGTTATCAAGCCATGAAAAGTCACGGAGGAAACTTAAAGCATATTATTATTAAGTGAAAGGAACTAATCTGAAAAGGGTTACGTACTATATGATTCCAACTATGTGACATTCTGGAAAAGGCAAAACATGGAGACAGTAAAAAGATCAGTCGTTGCCAGGGAGGGTGGGAGAGGAATGGATGAATAGGTAGAGCACAGAGGATTTTAGGGCAGAGAAAATACACTGTATGATACTATAATGATAAATAAATGTCATTATACATTTGCTCAAACCCACAGAATATACAACCCCAAGAACGGACCCTAATGTGAACTATGGACTTTGACTAATAATGTTGTGACAGTGTCGGTTCTTGAGTTGTAACCTGTCTACCACTCTGGTGGGGGATGTTCATAACGGGGGAGGTTACACACGTGTGGGGCAGGAGGTCTGTGGGAAATCTCTGTATCTTCCTCTCAATTTAAAAATGCTCTAAAAAATAAAGTCTTAAAAAAAAAAAGACTACAGAGGGTGGAAAAAATTAGAGACAGGCTTTAAGAACACTAAGCAAAAGAAAAACCAAGAATGTCATAGAAGAAAAGAAATGTAATCACAGTGCTCCGTTTGAATTAGTAATGAACAGTATTTATATAAATAATATAAATACTAAAAAAATCATTTCAAGTTTCTGCTACAACTGGATCGGGAGGACGTGGGTCATGAAAATAGGGAGTGGAAATTGGGATTGCAATGTATAAGAGAGCTAATGCTTCCTGTACCTTCACAGGCAGTCAACAGATAATGTTTAAAATTGTTCAGAAAAATGCAGTGAAATGCCAGAGGTATTTGGTTAGATATGGCTTATTGTTAAATCCCTAGCTTTTGTTTTATGTAATAAATCATATTGATAATTTACTTTTAGTAATATTGAGTATAGTATTAAAAATCATTAACTATATGGAAGAAAGTGAGCTGAGAATCATCGACGAGAGTGTATCACAAACCAGGAATTATGATTGATCCGTTCTGCGTATCTGAGCTTGAATTAAAAAAGAAATATTTTAGAAACAGTGAAAAGCCTTAAGAGTGTTTATCTTGGGATTGGGTAGTCAGAGGGACATGAGGCGATGAAGCAGAAGATACTTTAAGACTTTTAGTTAGCATTTAAAAATATCAACCCTACATATGCAAGTTTTGCTTTGAGAAAATGTAATTTACAAAGGAATGATGCAGGCCATTTTCAGAATCTATCAATAATTCCAAACCAATATGGTCACACTTTTTGTGTTTCTCATAATAATTTAACTGAACATGAATTGAGAAGTTAAACTGATTGATGTTTCTATCTCATTTATTTCCTCTATCCAGATAAATTATTTGTAAGTTGGGACATGGCCAAATCGTAAATTGAAGGAAAGCCTAAAAAATTATTAGCTAATAATTATGAAGTTAATTAAGACATAAATAAACAAAAAAAAACCCCTCAGTCAATAGAAGTATTCCAATGATCTTTAAAATGTTTAAAAATCAATAATATGTAGAAACTCTTCATTTGGGCATATCCAATGTTCTGTTTTCTTAGATGACTAATAAATATATGTTTCTGCTTTTATTCTAGTTCTCAGAAGACTTTCAGAGTTAGCCAGTCATGAAATCACAGGCACTATATCTCCTGTTACATTATTTTCCATTTTAAATCATTTCAGGAAAGCCATATAGAATTTATCCATAACTTAGAATTGACATGAGCATTAAGCACCGTATTGCATTGGAATTTTTATCTTAGAAAAAAAAAACAGCTTAGTTTTGTATAGTATTTTGCAATTATGCTGTCATTAAAGACAGAGAATGCAAAAAAAAACAAAACAAAAAGAATGTTAACCTTGAATTCTGTGTAATCATTTCATGATTAAAGAATTAAAATAATGGTTCTATAATTAGTTTCTATGCTTGTATGATAAAACCTCTCTAATATGAAAAGGAACATGATAATCGTTTTATTTTGTCATCAAAACCCATCAGGTTTTGTAATTTAATTTCCATTGCTTTCTTATTTCAAATTTTCATAATGAATTCCCGATTTTCACTCTTCTTTTCATTCTCCAGAATTTTCACCTGAATACTCCTGAATTCCTTTGCTCTTTATTCAGACATGGAAAGTATACTTCAGTTTGAAGCACAGACTTTAACTGTGGGTCACAACTGGCTAGCCTTCATATCCCCAGTGGTTTTATTGAATGAATAGCATAATCCATAAACTTTCTTCAACACTCTAACCTAATAGAATACCTTATATGTCCTTGCCATTTATTAGATGGTTTATGAAAATCATACGATTTATGAAAAGAAAGTGCACTTGGGGCATTATCTCCAAATTATAACTGCATCTCGCATTGTGCAAAGAGAAGTGACATGTGGTTTCTTAGAGGCAGTAACGTTGTATTTTCAAGAATGCGTTTAAATTCACAGGTATACCTGGAAAACACTTTCTCTCCCATCATTTATTCGTTTAAGCCCTGCAGAGTAGCCTACTAGGGAGTGAGGAAGACTTGAGGCACACTGCTTCTCTCCCCCTGCCCCCTTGCCCATTTTCCTCTAGGGGCCTGGGGAGGTTCACTCAGGCTTCTCGCACCTTCTCTGGGGTCTTAGGCTCCATCACTCCATCACTCCATCTCACATGTTGGAAAGTTTTATGAGAACATGATTTCTGAAATGAAAACTTCGATAAATCGTTTTTCATTGATGGTCTTTTAAAGCTTGCTAAATAATGTTACTTTGTGCTAAGTTTTAAGCAAATGCCTCATCGGAGGTGTGACTACAATAGATTTAGCAATCTTTCTGGGTAGAAAACAACTTGGATTATTTCTGTGAAATTTACTAGTCAGGAAAATTGACCTCAGGCTCACAATAGAATGTCTTTTCTTGTGTATTTATTGTTGGGTCCTGAAATTATGTATGTCTGTGCACGTGTGTGTTCTTTGTAGCTGGAGGAATTCCCCTCGAAAAAGTAAAGCTAAATTTTTCTCACTCCTGCCTGAGACCAGTGACAGGCTAATAAGGAAGAGTGATGATAGTAATAAAATGGGGTGAGGGGTACATTCCTGAGATTTTGCTGCTTATAAAATGATAGGCCTATTACCGGATGACCACACAGGGACCCAGAGTAAGATCCAGTCGCCAGTCTTTCTGATGGAGAGAGGTGACCCTCCCTGTGACTCATCACATCAGAAGCAAATGCAGTATTAACAGCTTTGGTGACTACCTTTTTAACCCAGAAAACATAGCTGTATGTTTTTAATTTGTTATGATTTATTGCACTGAAATTGGTGTGAAATGGACAACAAATCATTGGGTGTCAAAAATCTGAAAATGAATTTTATCAGCTGAGGAAAGTGAGTGCCTTTGGGATTTGCATAAGTTTCTCATAATTCTTTTCATATTACAAGTGATGAGCAAAACTGTGAAAATAAACTGAAAATGACATGATATTTCCTAAGTAGCTAATTTCACATGTACATATAGACACATATAAATATAGCCCTGAAGCCTCACTTTAGATTTTTCTCTGTAATTCAAAGTGATTTGTACATACCCACAGCAACATTTGTCTAAAAACCTTAAGTATTAAGACCATTGTCACATCTCACAAATGTTTGAGATTATCTATAGAAAAATTATACGTTATAACAAAGTATTTACCTACTTTACTTTTTCACTGTTCAAACTGGGAAAAGAGAATTTATGCCTACACACCAGTATAAAATTGTGAAGATTGAAGAAAGATCTATCCTCAAATTTCGGATGTTATAAATACCCTTCAGCATTGAAAAAAAAAAAAAAAAAGCTCCCCGTCTTAGAAACTAACTTTGCATGCATAATTAATTGGAGCACCATATTCCTACTTCACAACCAGAAAAGAAATTGAATTCAGGTGTTTGGTGAACATATGGGGGATTTACTGTGAATTTATGACCTGTGGTTTGAGTGTAAAACCCCAAGATACTTGCTGATAAAACTTAATGAAGCTTGTGCAGAGGAGCTATTTTTATTTGTAGTTTGGTAATTGATACATTTCTTGGTTTAACCCTCCCAGCCTTTCCCCCATTTGTCATAAATCTTCCAGCCTGAGAGAAGAGAGAGAGCCAGAGTAGAAAGCCCTAGTCTCTTTAGCCAGAAGACTAGTGCTTACCGAGTATGAAAATTCAGATATGCTTTTCCACAGCATTTCAGTCCGTTCCTTCCTCCCTTCCCTTTTAATCTAGCAATTTATGCTTTTTCACCTGCACAGGTAACAGGAAGCAAATCCAAGTGCCATGGGAGGCAGCACTCTAGGTTCCTCTAAGAGAAGCAAAAGCCTTCAAAGAGGGGTGATACCACTTGACTCTGTCTTAAGAAAGCAAAGATGGAGGCACACTGTAGCTCATCATTAAAATCTCGGCAACAAATGTGGTGCCATTTAAAGGTTTCTAGCTCAGGAATCAATACTACCTTCAGGGACGGGAGCCTGCCACACACACTCTAGCAAGATTGCTCTGCTTTTCTGCTCCTAGGGTTTTACCAAGAACGCTCCTGATGTGAGTGCCAAGAAAGAAAACACATGACAAGGGCTCCATTTTAACATACGGGGTGTAATGGGTTTAATGAGAAACCTGTGTTTGCTCACTAATTTACAGCAATTAGGAACTCAGTTCTGACATCTGTAGATTATAACTATTTGTCTGGCGATTACGAGATCAGGAATAGTTTATGGAATTGCTAATCAGTATAGAGAAATAGCTCAGTGAGAAGCATGTGGAGTACCTGAGTCTCTCAGTGGCGCCGGCCCCTAGTAGTTGTGCTGGTAACGCTCTTTAGTTCAGTGACATTTCCCCCCAACACTGTAGTCATCACTGTTCAAGAACTTGTTTGTATCCACTTTATCATGCTGACAATCTGTCTGTTTTGAAAGGATTACAGCTCTGTACATCCGTGCATGACATCACAGTAAGACATTGCTTAATGATCTGAGACGCTTGTGGTCATTGCTGGCTGCGGGTTTCTAAAGCTGTGTGACAGGTCTGCCCTACATGTGTTTCCTCCAGTGTCACTTTTTTGCCTTCTCCGGTCCTGGTGTCTGTTTGAAGTAACATCCTTGAAATAGCTGAATTTGAGACTTGCCATTGGTACAAATAAAGGGACTAAATGTTTTTCCTTTTCTAGGATGCAGGAAGAATTAGTAATTGGATAAGGAAGGGAAAGGTGCTTTAATTTTTCTCTAGTGAAAATATTTTGAAAAGTAATAGTATCTGGGAAGGATGGGTTGTTTACATAACATACTGGATCTTCAGTCTTTTCATTTGTGTGTAACTACCAAGGAAGTCCAAAAAGAGATACATTTCCCTGAAATAAGTGGACCAAAATGCAGGGACCTCCTGTGAAGGGCGAGTTATCCACGGATAGCCTCAAGGCTTGGAAAAGCCAGAGTTCAGGAAAACAGGGTTCTTTGAGTGTCATGAATGGTGTCCTGAAAGCTTTAACTTACTATCTTCGTCTTTGTCAGTATGCTGGGATGCAGACCATAATGATGTTTCCGAAGTCTTGACTGCAAGATCCCAGAGTCTGGGAGACGGTAGGACTTTGAGGCGCTGGTGGGTGGAGAAGAAAGAGTTCCTTAAGGGGAGAAGTTGGCAGTCAGCAGAACTCTAGGCGCCCCCCCCCCCCCGGTGTAGCATGGGACCCCTGGGAGAGTGCTAGAAATACGTCATTGGGAATATGCTTCGAGTGTGGAGTGGCATGATATCCGAGATCTCAGACAGAATTTGAAAATTGACTTTTGTGTTTTTTTTTTTTTAAAAGATTTATTTATTTATTTGACAGAGAGAGACATAGCGAGAGAGGGAACACAAGCAGGGCGAGTGGGAGAGGGAGAAGCAGGCTTCCCGCCAATGGGGGAGCCCAATGTGGGGCCTGATCCCAGGACCCCGAGATCATGACCTGAGCCGAAGGCAGACGCTTAACGACTGAGCCACCCAGGCACCCCGACTTTTGTGTTTTTTTTAATTGGGAAAAGAATAATGTCCTTTTGCATTTCCAGTAATTGGATGCCAAGTGCATGTGTGAAATGCAGTAGCATTTGGAATAGAATTTTGTACTTAGGCCAAAAAGTAAATTGCTAGGGCTGAGGAGTGTATAGCAAAAATGGAAAGGCCGAGGATATAAGCTGATGTGGTTAACAAAATCTTTACTGTGTGTACCTGTTCTTTTGTAAATTGGGGATTTGAAGGACATATGTTAAGTGCCGAACTCTGGACAAACTAAGTAAAACCAGTTTTAACCAGGAATATCTCTGTGTGAGTTTATGTCAGATCCTGGCAGGTCACCTATCTCTGCCAGGAAGAGAAACTAGGAGTGAGCCCTTGAGTTCAATTTTACTGAATGACCTGATTGGTGGGTCTGTTTTCACCACACTCTGAGAAAACACCCACATAGCTGCTTTGGTCTCATGAGGACTGATTTTCAGAGGTCACAGAGCCAGAGTGGTTATCTTGGGTGAAGTGATGAGGAGATTGACTGTAAGAGTCACCCTAAGCAATTGGGTAGATTTCCATGGAGTATTCTTGGCGATATACTGGTGCTCAGTAGAAAGCACATTTGATTGGTTTCTTGTGTTAAGATCTGGCCAGTAACCATCTTTCAGGGACATCTTCTGCAATAGTATTTACTTTGTGCAATTTTTCTCAGAGACTAGAACTTTGGAGTGACTAACCATATAAATGATAGTGGTAAAACTCATTCATAAAATACGATTCTTCTCTTGCATTCTGCTCTTCTAACCAGCATGCTTTTGCAACAGGCAATGTTTGTTTGGTTGCAACCATGGGCAGGGCTTAGGTCTTTGTACTTCTAGGCCACTTTACTTCATTTAATAAGTGTGTACGGCCCCCGCCCCCGGCTCCCTGCCAGCACTGTCTAAGGTGATATGGTGGTGGTGGTGGTTTAAGGGAAGGAGGTTTAGAGTGTCTGTTCGTTGTCTTTTGTTGCAATGGAGCACAAGAAAGCAAACCCACTGTGCAATCACATTTCAAACCCCTACTTGCATCACATCCATGAACATCCTGTGGGTGAAATCAAGACACATGGCCAAGGCCAACATCAATGGGTATTCATTCTATTGCTGTATAACAAATTAACAGTCTTAACAGCTTCTTCTGTCAGTTTCTATGGATGTGGGGTCCAGCAATGGCTCAGCTGAATCCTCTGTTCAGGGTCTCATCCAGGTACAATCAAAGTCAGCCAGGCGGGGGTCTCACTGGGAGGGTCCACGAGGGAAACATTTGAGTCACTGCTCCTGGAGTTGTTGATAGCATTCTGTTCTCTGCAGCTGTAGGATTCAGGGCAACTTTCTTTTTCAAAGCCAGAAGAGAGAGAGATGGTCTTGCAAGATGGGCACTGCATTCTTATATAATCACACAAATGTAATCATATCCATTCCTTGACCTTTGTCTCATTTCATTGGTAGAAGCAAGTCACAGGCCCTGCCCACACTCAGTGACGAGGAGTTGTGCGAAGGTGTGGATACTTGGAGGCAGGGATTGTGGGGTCACCCTGAAGTCTATCCATTACAAGTATTTGCGTAACAGTTTACCCTGCCGCAGGGACGTGACTTACAGAATATATATATATATATATATATATGTATAAATATAATATATATATATACATATATATATATTAAATGATTGTGATGAAGTCATGAGCTTAAGAAAGAGAAACACATGCACATGTAAGTTATAAACACTGTAAAACAATGTTTACTGGTAGAATCAGAAGATGGAAGGAAAGGAGAAGATATTATGGAAAGAAAGATACGAGTGAATTTACCTTCTTCCTCTCCTCTTGTGCTAGAGATTATAATCATCTCTCCATTCTGGGCACCATGGAAAGCCTGCCACCATTCGTTCTCTCCCTTCTTTCTATCTTTCCCTTCCCCTTTCATGGTTTTCTTCCTTCTATGGGAAAACTACTGTATACCAAGGTGGTATACCTTCTTGCTCAAAAAAATGAGTGGTCGTTATCCCTTCCACTGCATTCTGGATCTTAAAGCTATGCCCTCTATTCCAGCTTTCCAGATTTCTTTTGCATAATTAAAATGCAAATGTTAAGGTATTTTTAGTCCATAAAGAATTAATCAGTCACATCACAAACTCCTCTCTCTCAGCATATGCTGGTCTGAGAAGATAGGTCAGAACTCCAGCCTGCAGGGCAGTATACGCAGTGTTAGATCAGAAGGAGCAGAGAGTTTCAGAGAGGCAAGACTAGATGGCCAGTGCCTAGTTGTCTCTTTTAAAAAATATTTCTGTTTCTTGGGCCTGTTACTAGGGGGATCACTGGCCTTATCTTGGTGCGGTGGAAGTAAATAGCCTAGAAAAGCAACATATAAAACAGGCAGCATCTGCAGAATACAAAGTAGAGCTTGCAAGCTAGCTGCCCACAGACCAATGTGGTTTTGGTTTTTTGTTTTGTCTCACCTAGGCTCAAAAAAAGAAAATAAGCCAACATTTAAAATTCATGGAATAGGAGAGAAAACTATAGTTCTGACTTCTCTTTTTTAAAAAAATTAGAAGGCAACACCAGGCTCACATCCCTTCAGGACAGAAATCTACTGGAACCAAGTAAGGGCCTCCCTTTCCAGACCATGCATATTACTCCCATTCGTCACAGAACCTACATGGGTGCTCCCAAGGCCGTTGGCTTTCCTTCCGTTGTTAGGTCGTTAGTCAGTTGCCCCAGGGGCGTTGGAATTTGTCCCGACTATGACGTTTGCAGGCTGAATTATTTTTTAAGTGTTGTCCATATAGCACCTGCAATGCTTTCAGATACATACAGATTCCTGGGACCCGCCCATGACTGACTGAATCAGAATTTCTCTAGGTGAGTCTTAGTCAATCAGCGTTTTTAAGCAAGCGCTCTCTATGATTCTCATGCACGCATGAGAACGGCTGTTGATGTTTCTTTTCTCACTCGCTGTACCTAAGGAGATGGTTGGATAGCGAGCCTGTGGGGCTCAGGTGCAGGACAGGCTCCAGAGCTCACCCGCACATAGGATCGTTGCTCCAGTTAGTATGAATTGGTATGTTCAGCTGCTTTTGCAAAGCATGTTGCAGTGGTCCATTCCAAAGGCTATAAAGCCTAGCACTCTGTGTGATCTGCCTCTGACAGGAGAGGGTCCAAACTCCATGGTAATTATGGATGGGAAAGATTTGAATTCCATATAATTCAGGGTTACACTGTACAGGCCGGAAGAGGAATCTTTGTAGTGGGTGATCCAATGTATCCTTGTTTGAATGCTGTCAGAAAGACTTCCAGATCATTACTGAACCAAAACCAACTGCCTTCATTTAGTTTAAAATTTATATACAAATACACACACAACAAACACACACATATAAAAGTATAAAAGAAAGTTCCAATTGGACTAAAACTAAAAAAAAACAATGTGTAAGGGAAGGCTGCGTTGGTGTTAGACTTAAATTGTTTTATGTCTGTCTGTGTGGATTCTTTATGAGAAAACCATCTCTATAAGTGCCCTCTTCATCCCTCCTTTCTGTAGAAATTATGATTTACTGGCTTGTCATTAAGAGTTGTATTGTCTCTCTCACCCATCTGATTGACTCATGTGGTATCTTTGTTATATTCTTCACACACACACACACACACACACACACACACAAAATAATGAGCAACTTTCAATTGGCAATGAACCTAAATATAAGTTTATTGGGATGTGTATGGATTAGCCGCTAATGCTAATGAATATTTAAAATTTCCTTTGGCTTTCTTGGCAGAAGAGCTAACCAAGAACTTTAGAAGTCCAAATGTGAATCATTGGCCCGTTATAGACTGGCCTGAGAAACAGAACGAGCAGTTGCAAGGGTTTCATTCTTGAAGCCAGGATTTCACCTTCAGACTGCCAACTGTTGTCCCCAAGGATGCTTGATGGTCTTCCAGTCTTTGGAAGTCATCATCAATCATGAAAACCATTGCAGCCCGTTTTTCAATTTCAATCCTTAGAGTGGCTTTGCTAGTCTTAGGCAAGTGGGTTGCCATCCTCTAGAGCAGAGGAAGAAAGGAAGCAAAGGAAAAGAGAGTGAAGCAGTATCTCACCAGCGGCTGAGATTTGAAATAAGGGCAGAAGTGACTTCCAGAACTTGGCTGTTACTGTGAAAAACATTGAGGTCACCAGAATTTAAAATTAAGGACACTGGGTCGACTTCCTGTGTTGGGAGAGTTGCACTTTCAGTTAACCACAAATAGTATGAGATCAATTTTCATCAATGGCTTGGACTTCATGAACCTAATAATTACAGGGTTAAAACTGTCTATGCTACATGAAAATAATAGGGAAATATTTCTAGTTAGACCTGTAAGATACTTTGTCAGTCAAGCCTCCTACAATCCTCCTATTAAAAGCCATGAAGAAATATTCCAGGAACAAAAAAGTCACAGTTGGAGAAACAGCAGTGAGATTAATGAATGCTCACTTCCTATCTCAGGAACTATCTTCATGCCTACATTATCACAGCTTCACATGGAGAGCACGAGTTCCAGGGGGGTTGGGTATTATGTTGGGAAGCCATTATTGAAAACGTATATGTTCAAAAATAAAAGATGCTGTATATGTTTCTTAAAAACCAGTGGGAATAGAACTTATACAGGAATTCAGTAAAGTGGCAGGATATAAAATCAATGCACAGAAATCAGTTGCATTTCTATACACCAACAACAAGACAGAAGAAAGAGAAATTAAGGAGTTGATCCCATTTACAATTGCACCCAAAACCATAAGGTATGTAGGAATAAATCTAACCAAAGAGGCAAAGAATCTGTACTCAGAAAACTATAGAAAACTCATGAAAGAAATAGAGGAAGACACAAAGAAATGGGAAAACGTTCCATGCTCATGGATTGGAAGAACAAATATTGTGAAAATGTCTATCCTACCTAGAGCAATCTGCACATTTAATGCAATCCCTATCAAAATACCATCCACTTTTTTCAAAGAAATGGAACAAATAATCCTAAAATTTGTATGGAGCCAGAAAAGACCCCGAATAGCCAGAGGAATGTTGAAAAAGAAAAGCAAAGCTGGTGGCATCACAATTCCGGACTTCAAGCTCTATTACAAAGCTGTAATCATCAAGACAATATGGTACTGGCACAAAAACAGACACATAGATCAATGGAGCAGAATAGAGAGCCCAGAAATGGACCCTCAACTCTATGGTCAACTAATCTTCGACAAAGCAGGAAAGAATATCCAATGGAAAAAAGACAGTCTCTTAAACAAATGGTGTTGGGAAAATTGGACATCCACATGCAGAAGAATGAGACTGGACATTTCCTTACACCACACATAAAAAGAGACTCAAAATGGATGAAAGACCTAAATGTGAGACAGGAGTCCATCAAAATCCTTGAGGAGAACACAGGCAACAACCTCTTCAACCTCAGCCGCAGTAACTTCTTCCTAGAAACATCACTAAAGGCAAGGGAATCGAGGGCAAAAATGAACTATTGGAACTTCATCAAGATAGAAAGCTTTTGCACAGCAAAGGAAACAGTCAATAAAACCAAAAGACAACTGACAGAATGGGAGAAGATATTTGCAAATGACATATCAGATAAAGGGCTAGTATCCAAAATCTATAAAGAACTTATCAAACTCAGGGTGCCTGGGTGGCTCAGGTCATGGTCCTGGGGTCCTGGGATCGAGCCCTGCATTGGGCTCTCTGCTCAGCGGGAAGCCTGCTTCTCCCTCTCCCACTCCCCCTGCTTGTGTTCCCTCTCTTGCTGTGTCTCTCTCTCTCTCTCTCTCTGTCAAATAAATAAATAAATAAAGCTTAAAAAAGAAAAGAACTTCTCAAACTCAACACCCAAAGAACAAATAATCCAATCAAGAAATGGGCAGAAGACATGAACAGACATTTCTGTAAAGAAGACATCCAAATGGCCAACAGACACATGAAAAAGTGCTCAACGTCACTTGGCATCAGGGAAATACAAATCAAAACCTCAACGAGATACCACCTTACACCAGTCAGAATGGCTAAAATTAAGGCAGGAAACGACAGATGTTGGCGAGGATGTAGAGAAAGGGGAACCCTCCTACACTGTTGGTGGTAATGCAAGCTGGTGCAGCCACTCTGGAAAACAGTATGGAGGTTCCTCAAAAAGTTGAAAATAGAGCTACCCTACGACCCAGCAATTGCACTACTGGGTATTTACCCCAAAGATACAAATGTAATGATTCGAGGGGCACGTGCACCCCAATGTTTATAGCAGGAATGTCTACAATAGCCAAACTATGGAAAGAGCCTAGATGTCTATCAACAGATGAATGGATAAAGAAGATGTGATATATATATATACAATGGAATATTATGCAGCCATCAAAAAATGAAATCTGCCATTTGCAATGACATGACGGAACTAGAGGGTATTATGCTAAGTGAAATAAGTCAATCAGAGAAAGACAATTATCATATGATCTCACTGATATGAGGAATTTGAGAAACAAGACAGAGGATCATAGGGGAAGGGAGGGAAAAATGAAACAAGATGAAACTAGAGAGGGAGACAAACCATAAGAGACTCTTAATCTCAGGAAACAAACAGGGTTGCTGGAGTGGAGGGGGGTGGGAGGGATCAGGTGGCTGGGTGATGGACATTGGGGAGGATATGTACTATGGTGAGCGCTGTAAATTGTGTAAGACTGATGAATCACAGACCTGTACCCCTGAAACAAATAATACATTATATGTTAATAAAAAAAATTAAAAAACAAAAAACAAACAAACAGTGGGCATAATAACCTGCTCAGCTCAAGAGTACGGAGGGGAAGTTTTAAGCCATATCCAAATGTGGGCTGAAGCCTTAAGTAGCACATTTTACAGATCCATTAACCTTTAATGTTCTCAGGGCGATCCATTCAAAATATTTGTCAGAAGGAAAAAGGGAAGACAGGCTTTTATTGACTGGGAAAATAATCAAACTTAGAGTATTGACAGAATGTTCCAGAAGCTCTAATGAAATTAATAGCAACATAAAGGTGATAGGGATCTATCCAGTAGATTAAATGATGAAAGACTATCCCATATTCTTGGAAGACGTTAATATTGCCCTATATGCAAATATTTTCAATTTGAGATTTGTAAACCTTTGGAATTCTTCAAAACACATGGAATTATATGAAGATATATATTAGAGAATTTATATACTCTACTATGCAGACTTTCTCTTTCCAAGCTACCTCTGACAAATTACATGACCCGGGGCAGGGGGCTATGCAGCCAGAAGAACTCAGAATCACACTGAGTAACCAGGGTAACATGTTTTCAATGAAGAGACCCGGTCTTCTAGTAGCTTACAGCTCCCCTTTCTGCGAGCAGCTTGGAGGGTATAGATGATATAAATATAAGGCTCAATTCTTGTCCTCAAGGAGTCTGATGTTTTGTTGGGGAGATAGCGTGTACCTCATGTGCTTGAATAGCTCTCCTGATAGGACATGCCTTCGTCCTCAGGGGATGACACAGACCAAAAGTGCCATGAGATTTAAGATTGTTTTAACTTTGGCCATCTTTTCAATTCTTGCAAAATACTGCTTTTAAAATCTGTATGATTTTATAAAACAGGGGCTTTGGAGTCTGATATATGTTTTGCTAATTGACACAACATGGCACAGTGAAATCAGGGCTGGACTGGATACCAGAAGAATCTGGACTCCAGCCTCACCTCCCCATTGACCAGCGGGGAGACTGCAGACAAGTCACTTACCTTCTTCGAACGTCAGTTTCTATGTGTGTGTGTGTGTGTGTGTGTGTGTGTGTGTGAGAGAGAGAGAGAGAGAGAGAGAGAGAGAGAAAGATACTACCATCTGTACCTATCTTAAAAAGCATTTTGAGAATTAAAATTTAATGCTATAAAAAAAAGAAGGCAACATTATTATCAGCTAACTGGTGAAATCAAACTACCACCCAAAGTTATTTTTAAAATGCTTGTCATTTATGCTGTGAGAACTGTACTTTGTGTATAGACCTCTAATAACTCCTAAATAGGAACTTTATATGATGGCTTATGAAAATAATACTGCACGTTTGTGAGGCTATATTGTATGGTATTACCTTACTTGATTGTTGCAACTATGATATTTAGAGCAAAAATGATTATCATGTCCACTGCATATATATAAAAAACCCCACAACTCAGAGGTCTTAAGTGCCTTAGTCTAAGAAGGTAGAGGAGCAAGGACAGGACCCTGATATTTCTGACTTTTAATGCAACGTCCTTTCCAAAAAAATTTTGCTGCCAACACCTTGCCAGATTACAGAAAGGAAGTGAGGCTTTTAAAGTACTGTATAAAACAGGATTGTCTAAAAATACTGCTTGCCTTCTTGAATATCTGAAATAACTTCAATAACTCTTAATCATAAGAACAAAATGAAAGCATTTTAAATGCCCAGATATTGTTTTATAAACTCACTGCCTCTTAAACAGTGTCATTCCACAGCAAGCTGCCGTTTTCTTTCCCTAGCAACTGCAATTCACAGATTGTATCTCCAAAGGGTGTTCATTGTTGCCCCTTCTCTCTTTTAGCAACAGATCAACTCCTAGCAACCATGATCGGATACAGCGTCTACGGCAAGAATTTCAGCAAGCGAAGCAGGATGAAGATGTAGAAGATCGGCGACGTACCTATAGCTTTGAACAACCCTGGGTGAGTATTTGGTTCTGCAGCATAGCGAATGGTCTGACAACTTGCCTGCAGTAAGAGCCCCTACGCTCTGACCTTCGTTCTTTATGAAACAAGACAAGATGGAGCCAAATTCCTTTGACCTTTAACATATTGACCTTTTGCTCATTTCCATCTGGGTTTCATCATTGCTAATTTCATTTTATATCTTGTTGCACCATCTGTCCATTGCATAATCAGTTTCATTTGCCTTATGACAAGACATAGCAAAAGGATTCTTGCTCTCAACGATGCACTTTTTTTTTTAACTTTAGTAAATATTTTTCTATATACATTTTTCTCAGAATCAGAGCCAGAATAAATTAGTTGAACACATGTCTATTGTGTATCTACTATACACGAAGTATAATATTTAGCAATTCTTGATTCTTTATTCTCCCTCATCCCCTTTGTGTATTCATTGAATCCCTATTGTTTATCTGCCCATGTCCCTGTTCTAGCATATCCTGCTCACAGCCATCACAGTGATTTTTCTAAAGCAAAATTTGGAATGGCTTCTCAAGGCCCACGAGAGAGAGAGGCGCTAATCCCCCTAAGTCCAGCCCCAGACTCGTGCTCGGTTCTTATCTTTTCCCTTGGAGATGATGACACTTCTGGGAATGGGAGGCAATGGAGGAGATTTTGGCGGCGGGGTGTCGGGGGGGTTCAAGATGACAGGAATTTTGAAGAATCTCTTTGGAAACTTGAGAAAGAGTCAATTAGAGATGAACATACAAGCTGCTTGAGGTAGGAAGTTCTAGCTGAGAGTATTAGTAAGTCTAGTCAGCATGGGACTGTGACCATAGCCAGCAATGTTAAAGGACTGGGAATAGAAAAACAATTTTTTGATTAATTTGGTGGTGGGGATTGGCGAGACAGACATGACAGAAAGTCAGGGAAGGCACACTGAAGGCATGGGGAAGATGCTGGTGGAGCATTGCCCAGGCCAGGTAGGGTGGTGAGTACGGGTCAAGGAGGCATTACCCCAGTTGCCTGGGAGGATGCCAGAAGGGTTGGCGGTCTAGGGGTTAGAAAGGTTGGCTGTGGTCAAAACAGTATATTTTTTAGAGTCCAGGATCTTGGAGGTGGGACAGTTCTGGATGATTTGGGGTCAAAGGTATGCCATCCATGTGAGTTCTGAAGTAGACGAGAGCTTAAGGTCCAAAAAGTTAATGAGTTCAGTTCAAAGTGCTGGGATTATAATTACACTAGATATTTGGGAAAGGGCATGTACCCAACTGACCCAGAACTGAGAGGTTGGTTATTTTGCAGGGAAGCAGAGATAAAGGTAGGAATATAGTTGGAGGCTTCAAAGCTAGATTAGAAGTTTGAAGAAAGATGGTATCAGGACAGAGCATAGGCCCACTGGCCAGGTGACCTGGCTCTTCAGGCCTATCTTCTTATGTTGTAAACCAAGAGAGTTAGACTAGATGGTTGAGTGTCAGTTATTAAATCCTTTGTTAAAATGAAAATTTAAGAGGAAGCTGAGTGCATAAGGCAGAGTAGATACAAGCAAATCTCCAAGTGTGGTCCACGGACCAGCACCTTGAACCGTCACTTGGAAGCTTGTTATAATTGCACATTCTTGGGCCCTGCCTCAGACCTACTGGATCTGAACCTCTCTGGGTGGGACCCAGGAATCTAATATTTTAACAAGCCCTTGAGGGGTCATCTGAAGCCTGTTCAACTTGGAGAAGCACTGCACTACAGCTTAAATCATCTCTGAGGTCCTTTTTTGCCCTAAAATCCAACACCCTCAATATACTCTGTACAAGGCCAGAAACCTATAAACGTTTTGATCATGGGGTTTAGTGATCAAACTGGAGTCTGTGGAAGATCATTTTGAGAAAGAAGAAGGAAAAATGGGAGAAGCGGTGCTAGTTTGAAGGGCTTTACCTCAGTTCAAGTGAGGAAGGTGGAGCGAGCCTTAAAGAGGGCGATCGGCAATATGAGACCAACATCCAAGAGTAAAAAGTCCTTGTGAAATCAATCCTAGCCTAACTTTGGGAGATTATAAAACAAGTTCAGCAAATATAATATCTAAGAAAATCTCTAGTTGTGTTTCTGCAACAATATTACTATTAATGGTATTGTTTTTCTAAAACATTTATTTTTTAGATGATCAAGTAAATTGAGTCATTCCCAGGTAGCAACATGACAGGATTATGTTAATTTATTTATATTGTTTGGCATAATTGACTCAGTCTCTTCCTACCAGGTTTCCTAAAGCAGGGTTCTTTTTTTTTTTTATTAAGTTTTTAATTTTAATTCCTGTATTAGTCACACAGTGTTATGTTAGTTTCAGGTGTACAATATAGTGATTCAACACTTTCATATAACACCAGGTGCTCATCACAATAGGTGCACTCCTTAATCCCCATCACCTATTTCACCCATCCCCCCACCCACCTCCTCTCTGATAACCATCAGTTTGTTCTCTATAGTTAAGAGTCTGTTTCTTGGTTTGTCTCTCTCTCTCTCTTTTTTCCTTTGCTCACTTGTTTTGTTTCTTAAATTCCACATATGAGTGAAATCGTATGATATTTATCTTTCTTTGACTTATTTCGCTTAGCATTATACTCTAGCTCCATTCATGTCATTGCAAATGGCAAGATTTCATGCCTTGTTATGGCTGAGTAATATTCCATTGTGTGTATCCCACCTCTTCTTTATCCATTCGTCTATCAGCAGACAGTTGGGCTGCTTCCATAATTTGGCTATTGTAAATAATGCTGCAATAAACACTGGGGTGCATGTATCCCTTTGAATTAGTGTTTTTGTATTCTTTGGGTGAATATCCACTAATGTGATTACTGGATGGTAAGGTAGTTCTATTTTTAACTTTTTGAGGAACCTCCATACTGTTTTCCACAGTGGCTGTACCAGTTTGCACTCCCACCAACAGTGCATAAGAGCTCCTTTTTCCCCACATCCTCACCAACACTTGTTTCTCATATTGTTGATTTTAGCCATTCTGACAGGTGTGAGATGATATGTCATTGTAGTTTTGATTTGCATTTCCCTAATGATGAGTGATGCTGAGCATCTTTTCATATGTCTGTTGGCCATCTGGATGTCTTCTTTGGAGGAATGTCTGTTCAGGTCTTCTGCCCATTTTTTAATTGGATTATTTGTTTTTGGGGTGTTGAGTTGTATCAGTTCTTTATATATTTTGGATACCAACCCTTTATCGGATATGTCATTTGCGAATATCTTCACCCATTTGGTAGGCTACCTTTTAGTTTTGTTGATTGTTTCCTTTGCTGTGCAAAAGCTTTTTATTTTGATAAAAGAGTTTTTATAGTCCCAATACTTTATTTTTGCTTTTATTTCACTTGCCTCAGGAGACAGATCTAGAAATATGTTGCTATGGCCAATGTCAGAGAAATTACTGCCTGTGCTCTCTTTTAGGATTTTTATGGTTTCAGGTCTCACATTTCGGTCTTTAATCCATTTTGAGTTTATTTTTGTGTATGGTGAAAGAAAGGTCCAGTTTCATTCTTTTTTTTTTTTTTAAGATTTTATTTATTTATTTGAGAGACAGAGAGAGTGAGCATGAGCAGGGGGAGGGGCAGAGGGACAGGGAGAAGCAGACTCCCCGCTGAGCAGGGCCTGAGATCATGACCTGAGGTGAAGGCAGACGCTTAACTGACTGAGCCACCCAGGCGTCCCTCCAGTTTCATTCTTTTGCATGTGGCTGTCCGGTTTAGCCAACACCATTTGTTGAAGAGACAGTCTTTTTCACCACTAGGTACTCTTTCCTGCTTCAGTGAAGGTTAACTACCACGTAACAGTGAATTCATTTCTGGGTTTTCTCTTCTGTTCTGTTATCTGTGTGTCTGTGTTTGTGCCAGTACCATACTGTCTGGATGACGAC
The DNA here is from genome assembly GCF_964656455.1 of Halichoerus grypus. NCBI lineage: Eukaryota > Metazoa > Chordata > Mammalia > Carnivora > Phocidae > Halichoerus > Halichoerus grypus. Next base: position 72,055,277 of record NC_135717.1, on the reverse strand, counting down.
AGCTTTGTAATATAAGTTGATGTCTGCAATTTTGATACCTTCAGTTTTACTTTTGCTTTTTCAGGGTTGCTGTCTCTATTTGGGCTCTTTTGTGGTTCCATACAAATTTTAGGATTGTTTGTTCTAGTTCTGTGAAAAAAATGCTGTTGGTATTTTGGTAGGGATTGCACTAAATGTGTAGATTGCTTTGGGTAGTATGGACATTTTAACAATATTTGTTCTTCCAATCCATGAGCATGGAATGTCGTTACATTTCTTTGTGTCTTCTTTAATTTCTTTCATCAACAATTTATAGTTTTGGAATACAGATCTTTCACCTCTTTGGTTAATTAAGCTTATTCCTGAATATTTCATTGTTTTTGGTGCAATTGTAAATGGGATTGTTCTCTTATTTTCTCTTTCTGCTGCTTTTTTATTAGTGTATAGAAGTGCAACAGATTTCTGTACGTTGATTTTGTATCCTGTGACTTTTACTGAATTCATTTATCAGTTCTCATGGTTTTTTGGTGGAGTCTTTTGGGTTTTCTATATATATAGTGTCATGTCACCTGGAAATAGTGGAAGTTTTACTTCTTCCTTACCAACTGGGATGCCTTTTATTTCTTTTTGTTGTCTGATTGCGGTGGCTAGGACTTCCAGCACTATGCTGAATAAAAGTGGTGAAAGTGGACATCCCTGTCTTGTTCCTGACCTCAGGGGAAAAGCTCTCAGTTTTTCACCATTGAGGATGATGTTCTCTGTGGGTTTTTCATAGATGGCATTTATTATGTTGAGGTATGTTCCCTCTAGGCCTACTTTGTTGAGGATTTTTATTGTGAATGGATGTTGTACTTTGTCAAATGCTTTTTTTCTGCATCTATCGAAATGATCATATGGTTTTTACCCTTTCTCTTATTGATGTGATGTATCATGTCAATTGATTTGAAGCAGGATTCTTTTTTGAGGTGTGGTAAACATCCTTAGCTATGTATATTTCACAGAAAGGCTGAAAAAAGGAAAGAGTACAGTGGCCACCTAAAGGAAAAAACCAACCCTATATGAAAATGGTTCTCAAACACAGAGTTCTAACCTTGCAAGAGCCTGCATGGGTTTCTCAATCCCCATACCACACTGTGAGGAGCAGCGGAATGCCGACTTACTTTTCTTGGGAATGTGGATTTCAAACCACAAACCAGCATATTTGCAACATTACTGTTTAATTAATTATTTAATTAATCAAATGTATTGAGTGCTTATTACTATGTTCCAGTCAATGTGTTTGGTGCTGGAGGACAAAGACGGGAAGGAAAGACTACCCTTAGAACTCTACAGTCGAGCCAATCCAAAGGAAAAGAATATTTTGTACAGTTTATGATACAGGTGTGCATGGAGTATTATGCACAGAGGAACCGTGGCCAAATCAGTGTGGGTGGTTAGGAAAGGCTTGAAAGAAGACCTCAGTGTTCGCCTTGGCAGCACGTGTGCCGAAATTGGAACGATACAGAGATTAGTACAGCCCCTGCACATGGATGACATGCAAATGCAGGAAGTGTTCCACATTTAAAAAAAGAGAAAGAAAAGAAAGAACACCTCATTGAAGTTAAAATATATTTTAAATATATAACTTTGAGAAAGAGAAAAACATGTATTTGGGAACTAAGATTGATTGGACTTTTTCTGGCTGGTGACGTTGTACCCACATGCAGAATGTCCAAGTTTGTTTGAAGCTAACTGAGCATTTCCTACGTCGTAGCTGTGGATGTTTTTCACTGGGAGATGTGGAGATGATTTGATATCCATTTTGGTTCCTTTATAAGGATTTTTTTCTTAATGGAGGTGGGGAATATGTTGGCATTCATTTCTATTTATCTACTTAATGCAGTCATGTTAGGAAAAATGTTTGAAAAAATCTTACACATCCAGAAACTCACCTACTGAAGGTCATAGGCCAAATTATTGTATATCAAAATGCTGTAGCAACTTTAGACCGACCACTTGGCTTGTATTATCATTTCCTGTAATGAGTGAGTGGGGAATTATTTGGATGACAAGCTGATTACTGTAGGAATGGAATAATTTCCTAAACTGTGGGTCAGAAGTCAGACCTTTTCTTTTTCTTTTTTTTTTTTTAATTTTCAAACAATTGGGATCTTGCTGTGTACTCTCCTTTCTACTGATCATATAAATGAGCTTAAAGTGACTGTAATTCTCCTTAGTGTATTAATTTTCATACCAATTCTCATTATTGCCTTAATAAGAGCTGCTCAGTTGTTCAAAATGTAGCTGGGTCTATGGTTTTTATTATGTGTTTTACAAAATGAGCTTTGAGTGTCTTAGAGTCTTTTTTTTTTCTTTTCCTGTATGTACTCTGACCTTGAAAGGTCACTGTGTTTGGAAAGAATGAGAATGTGATCTCACCCATTGGAACAGTTTGTAATCATTTTAGTTTTAAGGAACCACAAACTCATCTTCAAACTGTGTGTCCATCTTAGTCCATAGTAGTTGAAATTGCCATGCTTGTTGGAAATGCCACACACAAAGTGCAACCAGATGTATCATATAGAAAAAGATCCAAGCCAATTACTTTACATACAGAGAGCGATGCTGCAGAAAATTCATCCAAGTAGCCCTTTTCAATTCATCCATTTTCAAAATGTTCTCCCTAAACTCTAGTAGTGTGGAATGCACCTGTTCCTGGGCTTTTGTTCAAAATAATGTTTGGGCCTGAGGGAGCTGATTTGTGGCACAAAAGGTCTTTAGATGAGCAGAGGCCCAGAAAATTTCCTTAGCTCCATAATTAAAGTGAATTCTCTCCCCAGTTGGGTAAGAGAAGAAGAAGAAGAAGGAGAAAAAGCAACTTCTTCCCCCGTGTCGTGCCAGGTGCAACATAAATAAAGCAGCAAGTTGTTTTAAATCTTTCTTAAGATAATGGAACAATAGCTGAGGTTAGGGTTATTATCACAGGGCTCAGATATGGACAGGACTTAGTGTTGCTTTTAAAAGAATTAAATTGCAGGCTGCAGACATAAGTACAGTATGCTGTTAAAACTTTGCAGATACCTGAATGTTGCCCACAAGGAGACTTGCTGGCTGAGGCGGTTGATAGATGGGATAATGGAACCTTTAATAGCTATATTGCTAAATCCTTTCCATCCTGGGTTGGTAGTGACTGAAAGTAGGTTAGTCCTTCAGATGGAAAATTGATCCTCTGCGATGTGAATACCCTCTTCTCCCCCAAGCTTTCTTCCTAGCTGTCTTTAAACAACAACAACAAAAAAATCTGTCCTTTTCTCCACTTTTCTGTCTTGGACTTTTAATGGCTCCTCTTCCCTTTTTAATTAGCAAGCCAGTCTGCAGTACACAGCCACCCCGCACCCCGAGAATGCCTTCCCTGTACCTGGGGAATTTGAGCAAATGATGTTTTTTTTTTTTTTTTTTTTTTTTTCATCTTTCTTAAGACTTCAGGGGTATCTGCTGTGATTTCCTTATAATGGGGCCCCATGCCTTGACTCGACAAATGCCTTCTCGGTTGATAGCCTTGCAGTTCACATTGGGTGGAAAACACCTCCCTTGGAAGTTGACCTGGAGAAAGCCATTCCTGCAGCAAAGGGGGGCCCTTTACTCATGACCAAAGCCTCCGTGCTGCTGCAAAGTAGACCCCTTTTTTGTAGCCCCAGGACCCGTCCCCCCCAGCCAAGGGCTCCATCACCGGTGGGCCATGCCACCCACAGAGGTGTCAGGTAGTAGAAATGAGTGAAGCTGCTTTGGGTCATCATCAGCACCTGACAGTAGAGAGCCGGCTTCTTTTGTAGAGCCAGCCTCTATTTTCAACCTACCTGCTGTTTAAGGAGGGGGGGAAATAGATCCAGACACTGGTTGGGAAAGAGGAGATAGAGACAAACGGTGTGTAAAAATCAAACATGTATTTATAAAAACTTTATGAGGGAAACTGGTATGCCCTGCAGACTTTTCAAGCATTACTCACATCATTAGTAGCAATTAAGCTTTTCAACATTCAGAACCCGCAAGAGTTCGATCGATAGTTGTGAAAGTATCTTGGGTGATGGGGTAGAGGGGCAGGGCTGTGAAGGCAGGATCGATAGACAAAAGTTAACTTTGTCTTGATTAAAAGTTTCCAATGGGTCTGCTACAGAAAATAATTACCAAGATTAGCAGTTGCCACATGCACTCGTATATTAAGCTCTAAAAGTCTTACAATATTGCCTAGTTCTAATTGGCACTGAAACATTGTATGGTGTGTATTTATTTTTGTTCTTTCTTTAGTCTATTAACTGTTAACAGTTTTGCTTTTGTGTTTTTATTTTTTGTATTGTTTAGTTTTACTTTGGAAGAAGAAGAATGATTTTGTTTCACTGAGAAAAATGCTTAGTTAATGACTTAATGTAATAAAAACTCTGTGTAGAAGATATTTTTAATATTTTGTTTTACACTAGTAAATGATAGCCAAATTGTGTAGCTTTTCCAAACTTTATATAGTTGTTGGTATGGTATAAATAGTATCTCTCTATAATCACGATAAAGACCAGCACTTTGCAACTCCCGAAAGTAACATAGTTTTCACTGTGGTTTCAAACATGAGCCATGAAGAGATTCACATATCGTGGCCCTCCAGTGTACTGTGTAATAGATAACCATGTATTTATTTCTATTTACAATCTCTACATTATTATGGCCTTGGCAACCTTGGCTGTTTTTTTACTTGAAAGGTCATTGCTTGTCACAAATTTCCTCACAAACAAGGCCAGGTTATTTGTAATTTGCACTCTTAAAAACAGAGCTATTGCCTTATTGTCTGGCAAATCTCCAGAATTATTACAACTGTAATTTACCCATGTGTTTCCCTGTATACATGTTACTTTGTTGTTGTGGTTGTTGATACTGTTTTATTTGAAAACCTGCCTTCTCTCTGGGGTTACATAATTTGTAACCTTTCTTCATTTCCTTATTTTTGTGATTTTGGACTCCAGAAAAATTATACTATATCTGCCAGAGAGATGGAAACCACAGTATTTAAAAGTCAGGATTGTCCATGATAATACTGTTCCTGCAATTTACATTTTTATGCGATCGTCATTGAAATCATGAATCAGGTTATTTTTGATTTGGGCCAAGTACGAAACTTGCCAGGATGAACTTACCTAGTTTTTGCTCTGGGCTGCTCATGTATACAATCTTCCTGGAAATCTGCGGCTCAGTAATGTTTCATCTTAAAGACAAAGGTGATTCTTTTTAAGAACCTACCCGTTTGTATGCTTTGAAAAGAGAAATGGAATAAAATATTCATGGTAAGGCTAAGGTTTATATTTCATCATAGTGGGCAGACTAGTATGACATGTATCAGTTTGCTGATACCAAACTCATTCACTCACATTAAGTTTTCCCATCCCGTGTGATGATAATTTTATTATTGGAGTTCATCAAGATCCAGCTAGATGCTCGCCACTGATAAGGTTTGAGATGAACCGTGTCAGAAACCAAACACTGGAGGAAACAAAAGCCCTTCAACAACTTCTTTTTTTTTTTTTTTTTCTGTCAGAATCAGATTTTCAGGCCTCTGGGAGAAACAACTTAAAAATACACCTGAAATTTCTACAAGACCTTGCATTTTCTTTTCACATCTCCACAAGCAGTGTGTCACAGAACAGCATGAGCTTAAAAAGCTGGTTACTAAATCCTACTGCAGCATGCCAGATCTTTCAAGACCGCTTGACACATGTATATAGCTTATACTGAGTGAAAAGGAAAGGGAAACGTGGTTCTTTTTTGAGGGTGTAAAGGCAATTGTGTAGTATTTTCTTGCTTTGCTTTCCCTCTGTCCAGTGGCTTCTCTCAAGCTTCCCATGCCTCACCATGAACAATAGAACCGCTCAGTTCTCAATTTGGCCAGCCTCATCGAGTGTAATGGAAGAAAATGTCTGTCTTCTTTAATGGAGTAGATGAACAATTGGTTGATGCTTTGTTTGCATAAGCAGAACTCACTCAGCAAAGTGTTTTCCTTGCTGAAGGCACCGCTCCTGTGTTATTTGAACGGTGTTGTGGAGCGGGTCTCAGAACACACATTTGTTCCAGTGAGTGTGGTTATAAACATCCACTAGTAGAGACTGGGGTATTGTAAAGCCTAATCTCTTCACATATTATTTTTGTATCGGGATATTTTTAATATGCTCACTGACTATGCCCATATGCTTTGAAATTTTTGTCCCATATATTGCCTTATTATTGCTTACCAACAAATAAGA